>NC_091987.1:20234648-20287499 GCF_044704955.1 Pristiophorus japonicus | reverse complement strand
CCCCGTACCTTCTCCCCCCCCCGTACCCTTCTCCCCCCCCCGTACTCTTCTCCCCCCCCCCGTACTCTTCTCCCCCCCCCCCCCCCCGTACTCTTCTCCCCCCCCCCCCCCGTACTCTTCTCCCCCCCCCCCCCCGTACTCTTCTCCCCCCCCCCCCGTAACTCTTCTACCCACCCCCCCGCCATATTCTTCTCTCTCCCCCCCCCCCCCCGTACTCTTTTCCACCCCCCCCCCGTACTCTTCTCCCCCCCCCGTCCCCGTACTCTTCTCCCCCCCCCCCCGTACTCTTCTCCCCCCCCCCCCCGTAACTCTTCTACCCACCCCCCCGCCATATTCTTCTCTCTCCCCCCCCCCCCCGTACTCTTTTCCACCCCCCCCGTACTCTTCTCCCCCCCCCCCGTACTCTTCTCTCCCCCCCCCCCACGTACTCTTCTCCCCCCCCTCCTCCCCCCCCCCGTACTCTTCTCCGCCCCCCCCCCCGTACTCTTCTCCCCCCCCCCCCCGTACTCTTCTCCCCCCACTCTCTCCCCCCCCGTACTCTTCTCTCCCCCCCCCCGTACTCTTCTCTCCCCCCCCCCGTACTCTTCTCCCCCCCCCCCCTACTCTTCTCCTCCCCCCCCCCGTACTCTTCTCTCCCCCCCCCCCGTACTCTTCTCCCCCCCCCCCCCCGTACTCTTCTCCCCCCCGTACTCTTCTCTGCCCCCCCCCGTACTCTTCTCCCCCCCCCCCGTACTCTTCTCCCCCCCCCCCGTACTCTTCTCCCCCCCCCCCCGTACTCTTCTCCCCCCCCCCCCCCCGTACTCTTCTCTCCCCCCCCCCCCCGTACTCTTCTCCCCCCCCCCCCCCGTACTCTTCTCCCCCCCCGTACTCTTCTCCCCCCCCCCGTACTCTTCTCCCCCCCCCCCGTACTCTTCTCCCCCCCCCCCGTACTCTTCTCCCCCCCCCGTACTCTTCTCCCCCCCCCCGTACTCTTCTCCCCCCCCCCGTACTCTTCTCCCCCCCCCCCGTACTCTTCTCCCCCCCCCGTACTCTTCTCCCCCCCCGTACTCTTCTCCCCCCCCCGTACTCTTCTCCCCCCCCGTACTCTTCTCCCCCCCCGTACTCTTCTCCCCCCGTCCCCCCGTACTCTTCTCCCCCCCCCGTACTCTTCTCCCCCCCCGTACTCTTCTCCCCCCCCCGTTCTTCTCCCCCCCCCGTACTCTTCTCCCCCCCCCGTACTCTTCTCCCCCCCCCCGTACTCTTCTCCCCCCCCCCGTACTCTTCTCCCCCCCCCGTACTCTTCTCCCCCCCCCGTACTCTTCTCCCCCCCCGTACTCTTCTCCCCCCCCCGTACTCTTCTCCCCCCCCCGTACTCTTCTCCCCCCCCCGTACTCTTCTCCCCCCCCCCGTACTCTTCTCCCCCCCCCGTACTCTTCTCCCCCCCCCGTACTCTTCTCCCCCCCCCGTACTCTTCTCCCCCCCCCGTACTCTTCTCCCCCCCCCGTACTCTTCTCCCCCCCCCCGTACTCTTCTCCCCCCCCCGTACTCTTCTCCCCCCCCCGTACTCTTCTCCCCCCCCCCGTACTCTTCTCCCCCCCCCGTACTCTTCTCCCCCCCCCCGTACTCTTCTCCCCCCCCCCGTACTCTTCTCCCCCCCCCGTACTCTTCTCCCCCCCCCGTACTCTTCTCCCCCCCCCGTACTCTTCTCCCCCCCCCGTACTCTTCTCCCCCCCCCGTACTCTTCTCCCCCCCCCGTACTCTTCTCCCCCCCCCCGTACTCTTCTCCCCCCCCCCGTACTCTTCTCCCCCCCCCGTACTCTTCTCCCCCCCCCCGTACTCTTCTCCCCCCCCCGTACTCTTCTCCCCCCCCCTCTTCTCCCCCCCCCGTACTCTTCTCCCCCCCCCGTACTCTTCTCCCCCCCCCGTACTCTTCTCCCCCCCCCCGTACTCTTCTCCCCCCCCCGTACTCTTCTCCCCCCCCCGTACTCTTCTCCCCCCCCCCGTACTCTTCTCCCCCCCCCCGTACTCTTCTCCCCCCCCCCGTACTCTTCTCCCCCCCCCGTACTCTTCTCCCCCCCCCGTACTCTTCTCCCCCCCCCGTACTCTTCTCCCCCCCCCCGTACTCTTCTCCCCCCCCCCGTACTCTTCTCCCCCCCCCCGTACTCTTCTCCCCCCCCCCGTACTCTTCTCCCCCCCCCCGTACTCTTCTCCCCCCCCCGTACTCTTCTCCCCCCCCCCGTACTCTTCTCCCCCCCCCCGTACTCTTCTCCCCCCCCCGTACTCTTCTCCCCCCCCCCGTACTCTTCTCCCCCCCCCCGTACTCTTCTCCCCCCCCCGTACTCTTCTCCCCCCCCCCGTACTCTTCTCCCCCCCCCGTACTCTTCTCCCCCCCCCCGTACTCTTCTCCCCCCCCGTACTCTTCTCCCCCCCCGTACTCTTCTCCCCCCCCCGTACTCTTCTCCCCCCCCCGTACTCTTCTCCCCCCCCCGTACTCTTCTCCCCCCCCCGTACTCTTCTCCCCCCCCCGTACTCTTCTCCCCCCCCCGTACTCTTCTCCCCCCCCCGTACTCTTCTCCCCCCCCCGTACTCTTCTCCCCCCCCCGTACTCTTCTCCCCCCCCCGTACTCTTCTCCCCCCCCGTACTCTTCTCCCCCCCCCGTACTCTTCTCCCCCCCCCGTACTCTTCTCCCCCCCCCGTACTCTTCTCCCCCCCCCGTACTCTTCTCCCCCCCCCGTACTCTTCTCCCCCCCCCGTACTCTTCTCCCCCCCCCCCGTACTCTTCTCCCCCCCCCGTACTCTTCTCCCCCCCCCGTACTCTTCTCCCCCCCCCGTACTCTTCTCCCCCCCCCGTACTCTTCTCCCCCCCCGTACTCTTCTCCCCCCCCGTACTCTTCTCCCCCCCCCGTACTCTTCTCCCCCCCCCGCACTCTTCTCTCCCCCCCGCTCTCTCCCCCTCCCCCCCCCCCGTTCTCTCTCCTCCCCCCCCCCCCCCCCGTTCTCTCTCCTCCCCCCCCCCCCCCCCGGTCTCTCTCCTCCCCCCCCCCCCCCCCGTTCTCTTCCCCCCCCGCTGTTCTCCCCCCCCCCCGTTCTCTCCTCCCCCCCCCCCCCGTTCTCTCCTCCCCCCCCCCCCCCCCGGGTCTCTCTCCCCCCCCCCCCCCCCCCGGTCTCTCCCCACCCCCCCCCCCCCACCCCCCGTTCTCTCCCCCCCCCCCCCCCCCGTTCTCTCCCCACCCCCCCCCCCCCCGTTCTCTCCCCACCCCCCCCGTTCTCTCCCCACCCCCTCCCCCCCCCCCGTTCTCTCCCCACCCCCTCCCCCCCCCCCCCCGTTCTCTTTCCCCCCCCCCCCCCCCCCCCGTTTTCTTCCTTCCCCCCCCCGTAACCCCTTTTCTTTTCCCCCATTACCCTGTCCCATCTGAAACTATTTGCACACCACGTGTGAAGCTGGGCAAGGTTTGGTTTGTGATGTTTGCTTTGCTGCTGATAAAAGTTCAATGAAACCAGTAAATAATCCATCTACTTCACGAGTCCAAAAAACAAACATGGAAAAACAGACTTTTTGAGTTGAGTTACATAGCCTGCTTAAATACTGGACTGCCCACTTCCACAGCCGGTCACTGTCAGCCCTCTTGATAAAGCTGCTCTGAAACTGGCCGCTGCAGTGACTGTGAGGGGCGCTTCATTTATAATTTCCCCACCCCTCCTTCCTGTGGGGGAGCCGTCACCCTTCATTCCCACCCACAGAAAGAGACATTAAAATCTCCAGAACAAGGGCACAAAAAATAAAATTAAATAATTCAGCCGTGACTCAGTGGGTAGCACCTTGGCCTCTGAGTCAGAAAGATGTGGGTCCAAGTCCCACTCCAGAGACTTGAGCCCATAATCCAGGCCGACACTCCAGTGCAGTACTGAGGGAGTGCTGCACTGTCGGAGGTGCCATCTTTTGGATGAGGCATTAAACCGAGGCCTTGTCTGCCTTCAGTTGGATGTAAAAGATCGTGTTCATCTAGTGTTGTGGGCCAATACTTATCTCTTAACGTCACCAAAACAGATTATCTGGTCATTTATCTCATTGCTGTTTGTGGGAGCTTGCTGTGCGCAAATTGGCTGCTGTGTCCCCTACATCACAACAGTGACTACTCCAAGAGTGCTTCATTGGTTGTAAAGTGCTTTGGGATGTCCTGAGGTCATGAATGGCGCTATATAAATGCAAGTCTTTTGTTCTTTCTGAGCAACAGATGACGAGGAGTGGGAGGAGGCTCGTGTGGAGAGAAATTTTCCCAGATATTTTTTCTCCCTAAATTGGCTAGGGTTTTTTTCTGGTTTTTGCCTCTCCCAGGAGATCGCATGGTTCTGGTTGGGGTGGAATAAAGAATATTTCATAGAAACATAGAAAATAGGTGCAGGCGTAGGCCATTCGGCCCTTCGAGCTTGCATCACCATTCAATATGATCATGGCTGATCATGCAACTTCAGTACCCCATTCCTGCTTTCTCTCCATACCCCTTGATCCTTTTAGCCGTAAGGGCCACATCTAACTCCCTTTTGAATATATCCAACGAACTGGCCTCAACAACTTTCTGTGGTAGAGAATTCCACAGGTTCACAATTCTCTTGAGCGAAGAAGTTTCTCCTCATCTCGGTACTAAATGGCTTACCCCTTATCCTTAGACTGTGACCCCTGGTTCTGGACTTCCCCAACATCGGGAACATTCTTCCTGCATCTAACCTGTCCAATCCCGTCAGAATTTTATATGTTTCTATGCGATCCCCTCTCATTCTTCTAAATTCCAGTGAATATAAGCCTAGTCGATCCAGTCTTTCCTCATATGTCAGTCCTGCCAAATTAAGGTGAACCTTCGCTGCACTCCCTCAATAGCAAGAATGTCCTTCAGATTAGGAGACCAAAACTGTATACAATATTCAAGGTGTGGCCTGATCCAAGGCCCTGTACAACTGCAGCAAGACCTCCCTGTTCCTATACTCAAATCCCCTAGCTATGAAGGCCAACATACCATTTGCCGCCTTCACCGCCTGCTGTAGCTGCATGCCAACTTTCAATGACTGATGTACCATGTCTTGTTACACCTCCCCTTTTACTAATCTGTCACCATTCAGATAATATTCTGCCATCATGTTTTTGCCACCAAAGTGGATAACCTCACATTTATCTACATTATACTGCATCTGCCATGCATTTGGCCACTCACCTAACCTGTCCAAGTCACCCTGCAGCCTCTTAGCATCCTCCTCACAGCTCACACCGCCACCCAGCTTAGTGTCATCTGCAAACATGGAGATAACACACTCAATTCCTTCGTCCAAATCATTAATGTATATTGTAAATAGCTGGGGTCCCAGCACTGAACCTTGCGGTACCTCACTAGTCACTGCCTGCCATTCTGAAAAGAACCCGTTTATTCTTATTCTTTGCTTCCTGTCTGCTAACCCGTTCTCTATCCACGTCAGTATATTACCCCCAATACCATGTGCTTTAATTTTGCACACTAATCGCTTGTGTGGGACCTTGTCAAAAGCCTTTTGAAAGTCCAAATACACCACATCCACTGGATTTCCCTTGTCCACTCTACTAGTTACATCCTCAAAAAATTCTAGAAGATTTGTCAAGCATGAATTCCCTTTCATAAATCCATGCTGACTTGGACCGATCCTGTCACTGCTTTCCAAATGCGCTGCTATTACATTTTTAATAATTGATTTCAACATTTTCTCCACTACTGATGTCAGGCTATAATTGCCCATTTTCTCTCCCTCCTTTTTTAAAAAGTGAGGTTACATTAGCTACCCATAGTCCATAGGAACTGAACCAGAATCTATAGAATGTTGGAAAATGATCACCAATGCATCCACTATTTCTAGGGCCACTTAAGTACTCTGGGATGCTCCCACAGTGAGGAGGATAGTGATAGACTTCAGGAAGACATAGGCTGGTGGGATGGGTGGACATGTGAGTTCAATGCATAGTAGTGTGAGTTAATACATTTTGGCAGGAAGAATGAGGAGAACCAATACATGCTAAATGGCACAATTTTAAAGGGAGTGCAAGAAGAGACAGACCTGGGGGTGTTTGTGCACAAATATTTGAAGGTGGCAGGACAGGTTAACAAAGCAGTTAAAGCATGTGAGATCCTGGGCTTTATAAACAGAGGCACAGAATAGAAAAAGTCAGAAAGCTGTGCTAAACCTATGCTTAAAAAGTTTCAGAGCCTGAACTCCAAATCATCATTAACACCTTCACCGAGGCGTACGAAAGCATGGGCCTTACACTAAATGTCCGTAAGACAAAGGTCCTCCACCAACCTAACCCCGCCACACAGCACTGCCGCCTAGTCATCAATATCCATGACGCGGCCCTGGACAACGTGGACCACTTTCCATACCTCGGGAGCTTATTAATCAGCAAGGGCAGATATTGACGACAAGGTTCAACACTGCCTCTAGTGCGCCAGCGCAGCCTTCGGCTGCCTGTGGAAGAGAGTGTTCAAAGAGCAGGCCCTCAAATCTGGCACCAAGCTTATGATCTACGGGCTATAGTGATACCCGCCCTCCTGTATGGCTCAGAGACGTGGATCATATGTAGTAGACACCTCAAATCGCTGGAGAAATACCACCAACGCTGTCTCTGCAAGATCCTGCAAATGCCCTGGGAGGACAGACACACCAACATTAGTGTTCTCGATCAGGCCAGCATCGAAGCAATGACCACACTCAACCAGTTCCATTGGGTGGGCCACATTGTTCGCATGCCCGACACAAGACTCCCAAAGCAAGCGCTCTACTCGGAACTCCTACACGGCAAGCGAGCCCTAGGTGGACAGAGTAAACATTTCAAGGACACCCTCAAAGCCTCCTTGATAAAATGCAACCTCCCCACTGACACCTGGGAGTCCCTGGCCAAAGACCACCCGAAGTGGAGGAAGAGCATCCAGGAGGGCACTGAGCTCCTCGAGTCTCGTCGCCGAGAGCATGCAGAAAGCAAGCGCAGGCAGCGGAAGGAGCATGCGGCAAACCAGTCCCACCCACCCTTTCCCTCAACCACTGTCTGTCCCACCTGTGACATAGACTGTAATTCCCGTTTTAGA
This sequence comes from Pristiophorus japonicus, assembly GCF_044704955.1. Taxonomy (NCBI): domain Eukaryota; kingdom Metazoa; phylum Chordata; class Chondrichthyes; family Pristiophoridae; genus Pristiophorus; species Pristiophorus japonicus. The sequence goes on along the minus strand of NC_091987.1, from coordinate 20,280,419 downwards.
CTGTTCAGTCACCTGAGAACTCACTTGCGGAATGGAAGCAAGTCTTCCTCGATTTCGAGGGACTGCCTATGATGATGATGATGATGATATAAAACACTAGTTCAGCCCCAGGTGAAGTATTGTGTCCAATTCTGGGCACCACACTGGGATGTGAAAGATTTGGAGAGGGTACAGAAGAGATTTACCAGCATGGTTCCAGGGATGAGGGATTCCAGTTATGTGGATATTCTGGAGAAGCTGGGATTTTTTTTCCTTAGTGCAGATTTGATGGTGATGCTTAAAATCATGAAGGATTTAGATTGAATCGATTAAGAGAAACTGTTTCCAATGATGATTGGCAAAAGAACCAGAGGTGACACGAGGAAAAACGTGGTTACGCAGCGAGTGGCTATGATGTGTAATGCACGGCCTGATAGAATAGTGGATACCGATCCAATAGTCGGCTTCTACAGTGAATTGGATAAATACTTGAAGGAGAAAAGATTGCAGGGATATGGGGAGAGAGCGGGGGAGTGGAACTAACTGGGTAGCTCTTCAAAAGAGCCGGCACAGATTCGAAGGGCCGAATGGACACCTATGATTCTGGGTGTGTACACTTAAGATATTGGACAGAGTAGATTAATAAACGTTTGTTTTCAGTGCTTGAGGGGTCTAAAAGGAGGGGACATAAATAGAAAATTAAACGTAAGGTTAAGGACAAAGTGCAGTGATTTTTAAAAAAATATTGTGGTTGTGGAATGCACAACTGGAGTTAGTGATTGAAGCAGAGACTGTCGGCATTTAAAAATAGGAAGGACGAAAGGAAAATAAAGGGATATGGGAATCGAGAGACACATGGGAATAAGATGACTGCTCACGTGAGGGGTAAACACTGGCCTACTTCTATGCTGTAATTTCTCGAGGCTGGAGGATTGTCACGTAACTCCAGTGTGATAGTAGCCAGAAATTGGGAAATGTCAGTTGCCGGGCACTTCGGCAGCATAATGTAAAAAGGAGCACTTGTGCCTTGTGTGCACTGTTTCTAATTGTAGATACTGATTCATCAACGTGATGAGATGCTGCTTTCAGCAGTTGCAACTTGTGGGATGGAATTCTGTACGGAGTATCTCGCATAGTGGCAGCTATTAGTTCGATCGTTCCTGTGTTTACGTTCTTGTGAACCAGGTCGTCGTCAGGAAATGTTGGTGTTGTAATCCTGACTTGAGCTGTTGGTGTGATGAGAGCTTCCTTTTCCAACACCATTTCTGAAATAGCATTAAATACTGTAGTGGTTTCTCGCTTGGGTGCATCTTCATTAAACTGTTTGTGTTAAGAGTTCTATTTAAGAACTCCAGAGACTTGAGCACAAAATCTAGGCTGACATTTGAGTGCAGCACTGAGGGAATTCTCGGAGGGGCCGTCTTTCGGATGAGACCTTAACCCGAGGCCCCGTCTGCCCCCTCAAGTGGACGTAAAAGATCCCATGGCATTTTTCGAAGAACTGGGGCGTTTTCCCCAGTTTCCTGGCCCATATGTATCCCTCAATCAACATCACTAACAGATTATCTGGTCATAGAAACATAGAAAATAGGTGCAGGAGTAGGCCATTCGGCCCTTCGAGCCTGCACCGCCATTCAATAAGATCATGGCTGATCATTCACCTCAGTACCCCTTTCCTGCTTTCTCTCCATACCCCTTTAGCCATAGGGGCCATATCTAACTCCCTCTTGAATATATCCAACGAACTGGCATCAACAACTCTCTGCGGTAGAGAATTCCACAGGTTAACAACTCTCTGAGTGAAGACATTTCTCCTCAGCTCAGTCCTAAATGGCTTACCCCTTATCCTTAGACTGTGACCCCTGGTTCTGGACTTTCCCAACATCGGGAACATTCTTCCTGCATCTAACATGTCCTGTCCAGTCCCATCAGAATTTTATATGCTTCTGTGAGATCCCCTCTCATTCTTCTAAATTCCATTGAATACAGGTCCAGTCGATCCAGTCTCTCCTCATATGTCAGTCCTGCCATCCCGGGAATCAGTCTGGTGAACCTTCGCTGCACTCACTCAATAGCAAGAAAGTCCTTCCTCAGATTAGGAGACCAAAACTTAACACAGTATTCCAGGTGATGCCTCACCAAGGCCCTGTACAACTACAGTAAGACCTTCCTGCTCCTAGACTCAAATCCCCTAGCTATGAAGGCCATTATCACATTGCATTTTTTGGGAGCTTGCTGTGCGCAAGTTGGCTTTCCTACATTACAACAGTGACTACACTTTAGTTAGTACTTCATTAGCTGGAAAGAGCTTTGGGATGTCCTGAGGTCGTGTAGGGCGCTATAGATATGCAAGTTATTTCTTTCAACTCTACACAGTTGGGAAAGAGGAAAACCAGAAGGGGAATAAATATTCTTTTGTAAAACCCACTTCCACCGTCCTGGATATTGCAATTCTTCAAACCCTGCTAACACAAATCGAAAGAGTTTAGAGTTCCAAAATTAATCCCAGTTTTCTCCCTAAAGAAGAATTTACATCTGTCAGAAATATCACAGAACACTTCACATAGAATGAATTACCTTGAGCGGTTAGCATTATATATTCAGCAGCCTTTTTGTGTACAACAAGTTCATAGAAACATAGAAAATAGGTGCAGGAGTAGGCCATTCAGCCCTTCTAGCCTGCACCGCCATTCAATGAGTTCATGGCTGAACATGCAACTTCAGTACCCCATTCCTGCTTTCTCGCCATACCCCTTGATCCTCCTAGTCGTAAGGACTTCATCTAACTCCTTTTTGAATATATTTAGTGAATTGGCCTCAACAACTTTCTGTGGTAGAGAATTCCATAGGTTCACCACTCTCTGGGTGAAGAAGTTTCTCCTCATCTCGGTCCTAAATGGCTTACCCCTTATCCTTAGATTGTGACCCCTGGTTCTGGACTTCTCCAACATTGGGAAAATTCTTCCTGCATCTAACCTGTCTAAACCCATCAGAATTTTAAATGTTTCTATGAGGTCCCCTCTCATTCTTCTGAACTCCAGTGAATACAAGCCCAGTTGATCCAGTCTTTCTTGATAGGTCAGTCTCGCCATCCCGGGAATCAGTCTGGTGAACCTTCGCTGCACTCCCTCAATAGCAAGAATGTCCTTCCTCAGGTTAGGAGACCAAAACTGTACACAATACTCCAGGTGTGGCCTCACCAAGGCCCTGTACAACTGTAGCAACACCTCCCTGCCCCTGTACTCAAATCCCCTCGCTATGAAGGCCAATATGCCATTTGCTTTCTTAACCGCCTGCTGCACCTGCATGCCAACCTTCAATGACTGATGTACCATGACACCCAGGTCTCGTTGCACCTCCCCTTTTCCTAATCTGTCACCATTCAGATAATAGTCTGTCTCTCTGTTTTTACCACCAAAGTGGATAACCTCACATTTATCCACATTATACTTCATCTGCCATGCATTTGCCCACTCACCTAACCTATCCAAGTCGCTCTGCAGCCTCACAGCATCCTCCTCGCAGCTCACACTGCCACCCAACTTAGGGTGTCATCCGCAAATTTGGAGATACTACATTTAATCCCCTCGTCTAAATCATTAATGTACAGTGTAAACAGCTGGGGCCCCAGCACAGAACCTTGCGGTACCCCACTAGTCACTGCCTGCCATTCTGAAAAGTCCCCATTTACTCCTACTCTTTGCTTCCTGTCTGACAACCAGTTCTCAATCCATGACAGCACACTACCCCCAATCCCATGTGCTTTAACTTTGTACATTAGTCTCTTGTGTGGGACCTTGTCGAAAGCCTTCTGAAAGTCCAAATATACCACATCAACTGGTTCTCCCTTGTCCACTCTACTGGAAACATCCTCAAAAAATTCCAGAAGATTTATCCATGCTGACTTGGACCGATCATGTCACCTCTTTTCAAATGCACTGCTATGACATCCTTAATAATTGATTCCATCATTTTACCCACTACCGATGGCAGGCTGACCGGTCTATAATTCCCTGTTTTCTCTCTCCCTCCTTTTTTAAAAAGTGGGGTTACATTGGCTACCCTCCACTCGATAGGAACTGATCCAGAGTCCATGGAATGTTGGAAAATGATTGTCAATGCATCCGCTATTTCCAAGGCCACCTCCTTAAGTACTCTGGGATACAGTCCATCAGGCCCTGGGGATTTATCGGCCTTCAATCCCATCAATTTCCCCAACACACTTTCCCAACTAATAAGGATTTCCCTCAGTTTCTCCTCCTTACTAGACCCTCTGACCCCTTTTTTCTCCGGAAGGTTGTTTGTATCCTCCTTCGTGAATACCGAACCAAAGTACTTGTTCAATTGGTCTGCCATTTCTTTGTTCCCCGTTATGACTTCCCCTGATTCTGCCTGCAGGGGACCTACGTTTGTCTTTACTAACCTTTTTCTCTTTACATATATACAGAAACGTTTTCAATCCGTCTTAATGTTCCCTGCAAGCTTCTTCTCGTACTCCATTTTCCCTGCCCTAATCAAACCCTTGGACCTCCTCTGCTGAGTTCTAAATTTCTCCCAGTCCCCGGGTTCGCTGCTTTTTCTGGCCAATTTGTATGCCACTTCCTTGGCTTTAATACTATCCCTGATTTCCCTTGATAGCCACGGTTGAGCCACCTTCCCTTTTTTATTTTTATGCCAGACAGGAATGTACAATTGTTGTAGTTCATCCATGCGGTCTCTAAATGTCTGCCATTGCCCATCCACAGTCAATCCCTTCAGTATCATTTGCCAATCAATCCTAGCCAATTCACGCCTCATACCTTCAAAGTTAGCCGCCTTTAAGTTCTGGACCATGGTCTCTGAATTAACTGTTTCATTCTCCATCCTAATGCAGAATTCCACCATATTATGGTCACTCTTCCCCAAGGGGCCTCGCACAATGAGATTGCTAATTAGTCCTCTCTCATTACACAACACCCAGTCTAAGATGGCCTCCCCCCTAGTTGGTTCCTCGACATATTGGTCTAGAAAACCATCCCTTATGCACTCCAGGAAATCCTCCTCCACCGTATTGCTTCCAGTTTGGTTAGCCCAATCTATGTGCATATTAAAGTCACCCATTATAACTGCTGCACCTTTATTGCATGCACCCCTAATTTCCTGTTTGATGCCCTCCCCAACATCACTACTACTGTTTGGAGGTCTGTACACAACTCCCACTAACGTTTTTTGCCCTTTGGTGTTCTGCAGCTCTACCCATATAGATTCTACATCACCCAAGCTAATGTCCTCCCTAACTATTGCATTAATCTCCTCTTTAACCAGCAATGCTACCCCACCTCCTTTTCCTTTTATTCTATCCTTCCTGAATGTTTAATACCCCTGGATGTTGAGTTCCCAGCCCTGATTATCCTGGAGCCACGTCTCTGTAATCCCAATCACATCATATTTGTTAACATCTATTTGCACAGTTAATTCATCCACTTTATTACGGATACTCCTTACATTAAGACACAAAGCCTTCAGGCTTGTTTTTTTTAACACCCTTTGTCCTTTTAGAATTTTGCTGTACAGTGGCTCTTTTTGTTCTTTGCCTTGGGTTTCTCTGCCCTCCACTTTTCCTCATCTTCTTTCTGTCTTTTGCGTTTGTCTCCTTTTTCTTTCCCTCTGTCTCCCTGCATTGGTTCCCATCCCCCTGCCATATTAGTTTAACTCCTCCCCAACAGCACTAGCAAACACTCCCCCTAGGACATTGGTTCCGGTCCTGCCCAGGTGCAGACCGTCCGGTTTGTACTGGTCCCACCTCTCCCAGAACCAGTTCTAATGCCCCAGGAATTTGAATCCCTCCCTGCTGCACCACTGCTCAAGCCACGTATTCATCTGCGCTATCCTGCGATTCCTACTCTGACTAGCACATGGCACTGGTAGCAATCCTGAGATTACTACTTTTGAGGTCCTACTTTTTAATTTAGCTCCTAGCTCCTTAAATTCGTTTCGTAGGACCTCATCCCTTTTTTTTTACCTATGTCGTTGGTACCAATGTGCACCACGACAACTGGCTGTTCTCCCTCCCTTTTTAGAATGTCCTGCACCAGCTCCGAGACATCCTTGACCCTTGCACCAGGGAGGCAACATACCATCCTGGAGTCTCGGTTGCGGCCGCAGAAACGCCTATCTATTCCCCTTACAATTGAATCCCCTATCACTATCGCTCTCCCACTCTTTTTCCTGCCCTCCTGTGCAACAGAGCCAGCCACGGTGCCATGAACGTAGCTGCTGCTGCCCTCCCCTGATGAGTCATCCCCCCCAACAGTACCCAAAGCGGTGTATCTGTTTTGCAGGGGGATGACCACAGGGGACCTCTGCACTACCATCCTTGCACTACTCTTCCTGCTGGTCTTCTATTCCCTATTTGGCTGTGGACCCTTTACCTGCGGTAAGACCAACTCGCTACACGTGGTACTCACGTCATTCTCAGCATCGTGTATGCTCCAGAGTGAATCCACCCTCAGCTCCAACTCCGCAACGCGGTCCGTCAGGAGCTGGAGGCGGATACACTTCCCGCACACGTAGTCATGAGGAACACTGGAGTCGTCCCTGAGTTCCCACATGGTACAGGAGGAGCATAACACATGACCGAGCTATCCTGCCATGACTTGATAAGCACAACAATGCTAAAGTTTACTCACTGTTATAGAAAAGAAAAAAGAAAAACTACTCACCAATCACCAGCCAATCACTTACCCCCTTGGCTGTGATGTCACCTTTCTGTTTCTTTCTACTTTTTTGCCTTCTCCCTGTAGCTGCACTGGTACGCCTCTCGCCAACCCCGGAACTCACGCCTCTCCACGCACCTCCTCACGCTGCTCCCGACTGCCGCCGCGTTGGGCCTTTATAGGCCTCTCGCCAACCCCGGAACTCACGCCTCTCCACGCACCTCCTCACGCTGCTCCCGACTGCCGCCGCGTTGGGCCTTTAAAGGCCTCTCGCCGACCCCGGAACTCACGCCTCTCCACGCACCTCCTCACGCTGCTCCCGACTGCCGCCGCGTTGGGCCTTTATAGGCCTCTCGCCAACCCCGGAACTCACGCCTCTCCACGCACCTCCTCACGCTGCTCCCGACTGCCGCCGCGTTGGGCCTTTAAAGGCCTCTCGCCGACCCCGGAACTCACGCCTCTCCACGCATCTCCTCATGCTGCTCCCGACTGCCGCCGCGTTGGGCCTTTTATAGGCCTCTCGCCGACCCCGGAACTCACGCACCTCCTCACGCTGCTCCCGACTGCCGCCGCTTTGGGCCTTTTATAGGCCTCTTGCCGACCCAGGAACTCACACCTCTCCACGCACCTCCGACGCTCCCCTAAACTAATAACATAAGAAATAGGAGCAGGAGTCGGCCTTCGAGCCTGCTCTGCCATTTAATAAGATTATGGCTGATCTGATCATGGACTCAGCTCCACTTCCCTGCCCGTTCCCCATAACTCTTTATTCCCTTATTGCTCAAAAATCTGTCTATCTCCACCTTAAATATATTCAATGACCCAGCCTCCACAGCTCTCTGGGGCAGAGAATTCCACAGATTTACAACCCTCAGAGAAGAAATTCCTCCTCTTCTCAGTTTTAAATGGGCGGCCCCTTATTCTGAGACTGTGTCCTCTAGTTTTAGTTTCCCCTATGAGTGGAAATATCCTCTCTGCATCCACCTTGTTAAGCCCTCTCATTATGTTATGTTTCGATAAGATCACCTCTCATTCTTCTGAACTCCAATGAGTATTGGCTCAACCTATCTTCATAAGTCAAACCCTCATCCCCGGAATCAACCTAGTGAACCTTCTCTGAACAGCCTCCAATGTAAGTATATCCTTCCTTAAATAGAGAGACTAAAACTGCACACAGTATTCCAGGTGTAGCCTCACCAGTACCCTGTACAGTTGTAGCAGGACTTCTCTGCTTTTATACTCTATCCCCCTTGCAATAAAGGCCTTCCTGATCACTTGCTGTACCTGCATACTAACTTTGTGTTTCATGCACAAGGAGCCCCAGGTCCCTCTGTAATGCAGCACTTTGCAATTTTTCTCCATTTAAATTCTAATTTGCTTTTCTATTGTTTCTGCCAAAGTGGATAACCTCACATTTTTCCCACATTATACTCCATCTGCCAAATTTTTGCCCACTCACTTAGCCTGTCTATATCCCTTTGCAGATTTTTTGTGTCCTCCTCACAATTTGCTTTCTCATCCATCTTTATATTATCAGCAAACTTGGCTACATTACACTCGGTCCCTTCATCCAATCATTAATATAGATTGTAAATAGTTGAGGCCCCAACATCAATCCCTGTGGCACCCCACTAGTCACTGCCAACCGGAAAATGACCCATTTATCCCGAGACTCTGTTTTCTGTTAGTTAGCTAATCCTCTATCCTTGAACTTTTATCTTGTGCAGTAGCATTTTATGTGGCACCTTATTGAAAGCCTTCTGGAAATCCAAATACATCACATCCACTGGTTCCCCTTTATCCACCCTGCTTGTTACATCCTCAAGAACTCCAGCAAATTTGTCAAACATGATTTCATTTTCATAAAACCATGCTGACTCTGCTTGATTGAATTATGCTTCTCCAAATGTCCTGCTGCTGCTTCCTTAATAATGAACTCTAGCATTTTCCCAACGACACGTTAGGCTAACTGGTCTATAGATTCCTGCTTTTTGTCTACCTCCTTTTTTAAAATAGGGGCGCTACATTTGCGGTTTTCCTATCCGCTTGAACCTCCCCAGAATCCAGGGAATTTTGGTAGATTACAACCAATGCATGCACTATCTCTACAGCCACTTATTTTCGGACCCTCGGATGCTAGCCATCAGGTCCATTATTTTACCGAGTACTACTACTTTAGTGATAGTGATTGTATTAAGTATTTCCCTCCCTATAGCCCCTTGATTATCACCTATTGGGATGTTTTTAGTGTCTTCTACAGTGAAAATCGATACAAAATATTTGTTCAACGTCTCTGCCATTTCCCTGTTCTCCTTTATTAATTTCCCAGTCTCATTTACTTTAGCCACTCTTTTCCTTTTTATCTACCTGTAGAAACTCTTATTATCTGTTTTTATATTTCATGCTAGTTTACTTTCATAATCTATCTTCCTCCTCAATTTTTTCGTTGTTCTTTGCTGGCATTTAAAAGCTTTCCAATCCTCTGGCCTCCCACTAGTCTTGGCCACATTGTATGCCCTTGTTTTAAGTTTGATATCCCTTAGTTCCTTAGTTAGCCACAGATGATTATCCCTTCCCTCTCAGCCTTTACTTCTCATTGGGATATATTTTTGTTGAGAGTTATGAAATATCTCCTTAAAGGTTTGCCACTGCTCATCAACCGTCCCACAATTTAATCTATTTTCCCAATCCACTTTAGCAAACTCTGCCCTCATACCTTTGTATTCTAATGAAATGAAAGACTAGTTGGTTTGTGTTTGGTGGTCATAGTCGATGGGTGAATGCACACCAAGGGAAGCACTTTGAATTGTGTCATGGTGTCAGGGCCTTGGTGGGGCCACACCTAGAATATTGTGTTCAGTTTTGGTCTCCTAATCTGAGGAAGGACGTTCTTGCTACTGAGGGAGGACAGCGTAGGTTCACCAGACTGATTCCTGGCATGGCAGGACTGACATATGAGGAGAGACTGGATCAACTGGGCCAGTATTCACTGGAGTTTAGAAGGATGAGAGGGGACCTCATACAAACATATAAAATTCTGACGGGATTGGACAGGCTCGATGCAGGAAGAATGTTCCCGATGTTGGGGAAGTCCAGAACCAGGGACATAGTCTAAGGATAAGAGGTAACCATTTAGGACTGAGATGAGGAGAAACTTCTTCACTCAGAGAGTTGTTGACTTGTGGAATTCCCTACCGCAGAGAGTTGTTAATGCCAGTTCATTGGATATGTTCAAGAGGGAGTTAGATATGGCTCCCAGGGAGCTATAGGGATCAAGGGGTATGGAGAGAAAGCAGGAAAGGGGAAAGGGATACTGAGGTGAATGATCAGCCATGATCTTATTGAATGGTGGTGCAGGCTCGAAGGGCCGAATGGCCTACTCCTGCACCTTAAGCACTGGAACAGGTAGATTTGGTAGATTTAGAAGAGGGCAGAGTTGGCTAAAGTAGATTGGGAAAATAGATTAAAGTGTGGGACAGTTGATAAGCAGTGGCAGACATTTAAGGAGATATTTCATAACTCTCAACAAAAATATATCCCAATGCATGCAGTTTTGGCTTCCATATTTACGAAAGGATATACTTGCTTTGGAGGCAGTTCAGACAAGGTTTACTATGTTGATTCCGGGGATGAGGGGGTTGACTTATGATGAAAGGTTGAGTAGTTTGGGCCTCTATTCATTGGAATTCAGAAGAATGAGAGGTGATCTTATCGAAACTTATAAGATTATGGGGGGCTTGACAAGGTGGATGCAGAGAAGATGTTTCCACTGATAGGGGAGACTAGAACTAGAGGGCATTATCTTAGAATAAGGGGCCGCTCATTTAAAACAGAGATGAGAAATTTCTTCTCTGAGGGCTGTAAATCTGTGGAATTCGCTGCCTCAGAGAGCTGTGGAAGCTGGGACATTGAATAAATTTAAGATAGAAATAGACAGTTTCTTAAAAGATAAGGGGATAAGGGGTTATGGGGAGCGGGCAGGGAAGCAGACCTGAGTCCATGATCAGATCAGCCATGATCGTATTAAATGGCGGAGCAGGCTCGAGGGGCCGTATGGCCTACTCCTGCTCCTATTCTGTTCTTCTGGGTCCTTGAGTTGATGCCTTATCCAAAGGGTGGCACCTCCAACAATTCACTCTGTGCTGTTTGAATTGTGGGTGTTGATTGTGTGTGCAAGTCCTGGAGTGAAGCTCAAACACTCCATCCACTGTCTGTGACTGGTTCTTCCAAATGAGCCAAGATGATTTTAAGATGTGCTTAAGATGATTGAAGGATTTGATAGGGTGGATAGCGGGAAACTGTTTCCCTGGCGGGGAAGTCCAGAACAACAGGGCACAACCGTAAGTTTCGAGCTCAGCCGTTGAGGGGTAATGTCAGGATGCACTTCTTCGCCGTGCTGGACATCTGGAACTCAAAAAACTGTTGAGGCTGGGGGTCAATTGAAAATTGTAAAACTGAGATTAACCGATTTTTGTTAGGTAAGGGTATTGAGGTTATTGAGCCAAGTGGGTGGATGGAGTTAGGATACAAATCAGACCGGATCGGTCCAAGTCAGCATGGATTTATGAAAGGGAAATCATGCTTGACAAATCTTCCAAACTTTTTTGAGTATGTAACTAGTAGAATGGACAAGGGAGAACCAGTGGATGTGGTGTATTTGGATTTTCACAAGGTCCCACACGAGATTAGTGTGCAAAATTAAAGCACATGGTATTGTGGGTAATGTATTGACGTGGATAGAGAACTGGTTGGCAGACAGGAAGCAAAGAGTAGGAATAAATGGGTCCTTTTCAGAATGGCAGGCAGTGACTAGTGGGATACCGCAAGATTCAATGCTGGGACCCCAGCTATTTACAATATACATTATTGATTTAGATGAAGGAATTGAATGTCATATCTCCAAGTTTGCAGCTGACACTATTCCTGCATCTATTTTCTATGTTTCTATGTGGCTCAACCATGGCTAACAAGGGAAATTAAGGATAGTGTTAAAACCAAGGAAGAGGCATATAAATTGGCTAGAAAAAGCAACAAACCTGAGGACTGGGAGAAATTTAGAATTCAACAGAGGAGGACTAAGGTTTTAATTAAGAAGGGGAAAATAGAGTACGAGAGGAAGCTTGCAGGGAACATAAAAACTGACTGCAAATGCTTCTATAAATATGTGAAGAGAAAAAGATTAGTAAAGACAAACGTAGGTCCCTTGCAGTCGGATTCAAGTGAATTTATAATTGGGAACAAAGAAATGGCAGACCAATTGAACCAATACTTCGGTTCTGTCTTCACAAAGGAAGATACAAATAACCTTCCGAATGTACTAGGGGACAGTGGGTCTAGTGAGAATGAAGAACTGAAAGATATCCTTATCAGGCGGGAAATTGTGTTAGGGAAATTTATGGGATTGAAGGCCGATAAATCCCTAGGTCCTGATTGTCTGCATCCCAGAGTACTTAAGGAAGTGGCCCTAGAAATAGTGGATGCATTGGTGATCATTTTCCAACAATCTAGCGACTCTGGATCAGTTCCTATGGACTGGAGGGTAGCTAATGTAACACCACTTTTTAAAAAAGGAGGGAGAGAAAGCCGGTAATTATAGACTGGTTAGCCTGACATCAGGGGAAAATGTTGGAATCAATCATGAAGGATGAAATAGCAGCCCATTTGGAAAGCAGTGACAGGATCGGACTGAGTCAGAATGGATTTATGAAAGGGAAATCATGCTTGACGAATCTTCTGGAATTTTTTGAGTGGAGTCGACAAGGGAGAACCAGTGGATGTGGTATATTTGGACTTTCAAAAGGCTTTTGACAAGGTCCCGTACAAGAGATTGGTGTACAAAATCAAAGCGCATGGTATTGGGGGTACTGTACTGACGTGGATAGAGAGTCGGGATAAACGAGTCCTTTTCAGAATGGCAGGCAGTTACTAATGAGGTGCCGCAGGGCTCTGCTGGGACCCCAGCTCTTTACAAGATACATTAACGATTTGGATGAAGGAATAGAGTGTAATATCTCCAAGTTTGCGGATGACATTAAACTGGGTGGCGGTGTGAGCTGTGAGGAGGACGCTAAGAGGCTGCAGGGTGACTTGGACAGATTAGGTGAATGGGAAAATACATGTCAGATGCAGTATAATGTGGATAAATGTGAGGGTATCCATTTTAGAGGCAAAAACACGAAGGCAGAATCTTATCTGAATGGCGGCAGACTAGAAAAAGGGGAGGTGCAACGAGACCTGGGTGTCATGATTCATCAGTCACTGAAAGTGGGCACGCAGGTACAGCAGGCGGTAAAGAAGGCAAATGTTGGCCTTCATAGCTAGGGGATTTGAATATAGGAGCAGGGAGGTCTTACTGCAATTGTACAGGGCCTTATGAGGCCTCACCTGGAATATTGTGTTCAGATATGGTCTCCTAGTCTGAGGAAGGACATTCTTGCTGTTGAGGGACTGCAGCGAAGGTTCACCAGACTGATTCCAGGGATGGCTGGACTGTCATATGAGGAGAGACTGGATCAACTGGGCCTTTATTCACTGGCGTTTAGAAGGATGAGAGGGGATCTCATAGAAACATAAGATTCTGATGGTACAGGACAGGTTAGATGCGGGAAGAATGTTCTCGATGTTGGCGAAGTCCAGAACCAGGGGACATAGTCTTAGGATAAGGGGTAGGCCATTTAGGACTGAGATGAGGAAAAACTTCTTCACTCAGAGTTGTTGACCTGTGGAATTCCCTGCCAAAGAGAGTTGTTGATGCCAGTTCATTGGATATATTCAAGAGGGAGTTAGATATGGCCCTTACGGATAAGGGGATCAAGGGGTATGGAGAGAAAGCAGGAAAGAGGTACTGAAGGAATGATCAGCCATGATCTTATTGAATGGCGGTGCAGGCTCGAAGGGCCGAATGGCGTACTCCTGCACCTATTTTCTATGTTTCTATGTTTCTGTGATACATTTGAGTAGCGGAACAGGCTCGAGGGGCTGAATGGCCTGTTCTTGTTCCGATGTTTCCGACACTCGAGATTGGAGTAAAGTGTGATGGTGACCTTGTGAAGTTTTTCCATTGGATTTTTGAATACCCAGCAGTACAATTATAGAATTTGACCTTTTGAATTTGAGTTGTGTGTGGAGCAAGCACTCTGCGTTAGACCAGGGACTGGTAAAGTGCTGGTGGTTACGGGTCTGTCACTGGAGATGGGACCAATTTGAGGTGATAAATTGAAGAATTAAGAACTCTCATAAATTGGAGTATTTCAGCAAAGAAAGGTTTCACACAACATTAAATTATACTGGCTTAATTCTTAAAAGATAGTCTTAAAGTTTTCCTGGCAAGTAATTATTGCTTGAGAAACATTAAACAGGTTTTATACCAGCAATTACTGAATTATTAGAAAAAGGGGAATTGGAGATTGAAGTTATAGAACATATGTAGTTTAACACATCCTGAGTCACTCTGTGGTTGGCCTGACTGGCAAAATCGGGAACTGAAGAAGTTAAGTCCGATTTGTCAGTGGCTTGCTTCCTGTACTAAGGCGCTGTTAGCATGTTCCACACTTCTTGCTCTTCGACCCAATCCAACTGGGATAAGTCAATTATCCTGACCTGGGGTCAAGAAGACATTGTGCCAGGAGATCTCTGCAGACGTGCAGTGTACTGACTCTTAATTGCCCTGTTTTGGGGTCAGGAGGACTGAAACCGTGCTGAGGCTTGTGAAGTGAACAGCCTTGGTCAAATTAGCCAACCTTAAAGAGCGAATACTACACTCGAGAAGCATTTAAAAAAAACTTTGTTACATAGAATTACTTTGAATGTACAGCACAGAAACAAGCCATTCGGCCCAACAGGTCTCTGCCGGTGTTTATGCTCCACCCCAATAGTGTATCGTTCTATTCCTTTCTCCCTTGTGTTTATCCAGCTTCCCCTTAAATGCATGATTGCTATTCGTCTCAACCACTCCCTGTGGGAGCGAGTTCCAAGTTCTTACCACTCCCTGGGTAAAGAAGTTTCTTGTATCATAAATATAAGGTAGTCGCTAATAAATCCATTTAAAACGGAGATGAGGAGGAATTTCTTCTGAGGGTCTGAATCTGTGGAATTCTCTGCCCCAGAGAGCTGTGGAGGCTGGGTCAGTGAATATATTTAAGGTGGAGGTAGACAGATTTTTGAACGATAAGGGAGTCAAGGGTTATAGGAAGTGGGTGGGGAAGTGGCGTTGAAGCCGATGATCAGCCATGATCTTATTGAAAGGTGGAGCAGGCTCGAGGGGCCGAATAGCCGACTCCTGCTCCTATTTCTTATGTTAAGTCTATCTAATTTGCATTTGAATGAATCAAATCTAACTGCTTCCACCATCTTCCGAGGGAACCTGTTCCATAGGTTGACCACTCGCTCACTGAAATAATGTTTCCACAGATTAATTTATACCCTGCTTCAAGTGCGGGCAGTGTCCTCTAGTTCACGACACGGTGAAGTAGCTGATCCAATTCCCTCGATTTTAAATCCAGGCCTCAATGGTGAAAAGTCATTTTGTAACCGATCGCACCACCACTGGATTCTTTTGGTGTGGTGCCAGAGGACTGCTAACGTGGTACCTTTGTTTAAAAAGGGAGAAAGGGATAGACCGAGTAATTACAGACCAGTCAGCCTAACCTCAGTGGTGTGATAATTATTGGAAAAAATTCTGAGGGACAGGATAAATCTTCATTTAGAGAGACATGGATTACTCAAGGACAGTCAGCACGGATTTGTTAAGGGAAGGTTGTGTCTGACTAATTTAATTGAATTTTTTGAGGAGGTAACCAGGAGAGTCGATGAGGGTAGTGTGTATGATGTAGTGTATATGGATTTTAGCAAAGTTTTTGATGAGGTCTCACTTGGCAGACTGGACACGAAAGTAAAAGCCCATGGATCCAGGGCAAAGTGGCAAGTCGGATCCAAAATTGGCTTAGAGGCAGAAAGCAAAGGGTAATGGTTGATGTGTGTTTTTGTGACTGGAAGGATGTTTTCAGTGGGATTCTGCAGGGTGCACTACTGGGTCCCTTGCTTTTTGTGGTATATATCAATGATTTAGACGAATGTTGGGGGTATGATTAAGAAGCTTGCAGGTGATACTAAAATCAGCTGTATGGTTGATAATGAAGAAGAAAGCTATAGACTGCAGGAAGATGTCAATGAACTGGTCAGCTGGGCAGAACAAGAGCAGGGAGGTTATGCTTGAACTATATAAAACACTAGTTAGGCCACAGCTGGAGTACTGCGTGCAGTTCTGGTCACCGCATTACAGGAAAGATGAGCTTGCACTGGAGAGGGTGTAGAGGAGATTTACCAGGATGTTGCCTGGACTGGAGAATTTTTGCTTTGAGGAAAGGTTGGATAGGCTGGGTTTGTTTTCTTTGGAACAGAGGAGGCTGAGGGGAGACCTTATTGAGGTGTATACAATTATGAGGGGCCTAGATATAGTGGATAAAAAGGTCCTATTTCTCTTAGCAGATGGGTCAACAACCAGGGGGCATAGATTTAAAGTAGTTGGTAGGCTTAGAGGGGATTTGAGGGGAAATTTCTTCACCCAAAAAGTTGTGAGGGTCTGGAACTCACTGCCTGAAAGGGTGGTAGAGTCAGAAACCCTCACCACATTTAAGAAGTACTTTGATGTGCACTTGAAGTAACCTGCAGGGCTACGGACCAAGAGCTGGAAAGTGGGATTAGGCTGTATAGCTCTTTGTTGGCCGGCACAGGCATGATTGGTCGAACGGCCTCTTTCTGCGTTGTAAATGTCTATTATTCTATGAATCTTTGATTTTTCAAATTAAAGCTGTCTCTCGCATGTTTGCTGTCAGCAACCTATAGCAGCAAGATTCATTCTTTAGCGGTAATGTTCCTCGTAAGCTGCGTGGTCAATACAAAAACCGTGCACGCATGGTATTTTGAACGGCCCGTGTAACGTCAAACAAAATTAGAGGGAGCATTGTTTGGCAGCTGCCTGATTTAAAGGAGAACAGTGCAAGCGATTAATTAGTCTGTTACCCTGGATGCACAATGGTATATTTTTCTAAATATTTTGTCAATGCTAGTTGCAAGAGGCAGTATTTGCAGTGCTGGGGAAAATGGGTCCCAACGTGGGTTTTTATCAAAGGACAACTGCAGCTGAGCCCTTTAGTAAATGCCCTTTTATTCAGCGAGGCTTCAGACATGTAACAGTGTGTGATTTATTTGTAATTGTCAAATATAAGCTTGAAGTATAAGCTGGGATGAGTGGAAGATTCTGCATTGGTGTCATTTCACAGCTGTGGACTTTGTCAGGAATGTGTCCCATGTGTCTGCATGTCAGACCCCTGGCTGGTTGCCCATGGAATAATCCTTGCTCCCTGTGATGTAATTCAAATGGCCTGTCCTGGCTTGACTTTGGACAGTCGGTTCGAGAGAGCCTGAAAGTCACTCGGACCAAAAGAACGGGTCGGATTTTTCTCAAACATTTTTCAATTAAAAATTCCCTCTACTTTTAGCATGAATTTTTAAAGAAAAGTATGTATATTCCTTCAGAAAAACTCTCCCAACTCAAAGGACTTAATGAAAATGAGATGAGTAATCTTGCTGGTTTGATATTCCAGTTTATAAATGTGTTTCTGTCACTCCGCTCCTCTCTTCCCTTTGCATTTAATAAGTTCGGTAGCACAGTGGTTATGTCACTGGGCTAGTAAGCCAGAGGCCAGGACTAATGATCCGGAGACGTGAGCTCAAATCCCACCACGGCAGCTGGTGAATTTAAATTCAGTTAATTAAATAAATCTGGAATTAAAAAGCTTGTGTCAGTAATGTGGACCATGAAACTAATGTTCACTATGGTCCTTTAGGGAAGGAAATCTGTCGTCCTTACCCGGTCTGGGCCTATATGTGACTCCAGACCCACAGCAATGTGGCTGACGCTTAACTGCCCTCTGAAATGGCCCAATGAGACACTCAGTTGTACCAAACCGCTATGACAATGTCAGCACTATGGGAGCACCTTCACCACACGGACTGCAGCGGTTCAGGAAGGCGGCTCACCATCACCTTAAGGGCAATTAGGGATGGGCAATAAATGCCGGCCTTGCCAGAGATGCCCACATCCTGTGAATGAATACATTTTAAAAAAAACTACCGGATTGTTGCAAAAACCCATCTGGTTCACTGATGTCCCTTTAGGGAAGGAAATCTGCCGTCTTTACCCGGTCTGGCCTCTGTGACTCCAGACCCACAGCAATGTGGTTGACTCTTAACTGCCCTCTGAAATGGCCACCTGTCGTAAGCCAATCTATCGTATAAAATGGACTGCAATGGTTCAAGGCAGCTCACCACCATCTTCTCAAGGGCAATTAGGGATGGGCAATAAATTGCCTTGCCAGCGACGCCCACATCCCGAGGATGAATAAATAGAAAAAACATTGTGCCCTGTTCACAAATGGGTTGCCAGGAGCACATTCGTACTGCGGATTGCCTCTTTCCTTTGCCTCTCTGCAGCCCTCCTACACCTCCCGAGGTCCAGTTCACTCTGTTGTGAACCTGCGGCCCGTCCTCCACTGCATGAGTTTGTTTGTGAATAACTTTAAAGGGTTAAAAAATATCCTGGTATTTGGGTGGGTGGGGGGGGGGGGGGAAGAGAGTGAACAAAATGGCCTGACTCAAAGGAGCGAGAAGGAATCTGCTTCTGAGCGGTGACTAAAAGCTTGTATTTTTATAGGAAACTTGTCAGACGTCATGGACGTTGAATTACTTTGAAGTAAAGTGACTGTGATTATGTAGCAAAATGTGATTGCCAACCTGCACATGGCAAGATACCTCGAGCAACACTCTGGTTGGTATTAGATGAAGGAGAGATGTTTATCAGGACAGTGGGCCTGTTTGTCAGATATTGCCATGGGCTCTTGGGAGAGGCAAATTGGACCTTGGTTTTAATTTTCAGCTGATAGACAGCATCTCAGAGTGGAGCGCTCACTGAGCACAACACTGGAGTGTCAGCCTAGATAACGTCTTCAAGTCTCGCAATAAACATTTAAACCCTGGAGGCAATATAAAATTCAGAGAATTGAATTTTGAGGAACTTTGGTGCTCTTCAGACCTGAAGGATCATTACTGAGTGGAGCACAAGGAAGAATGGCAGATATTAATAATCTAGGAACGGAGAATATAGAGGACCATCTTAAAAGTTGGGCAGGGAAGCATAGATTCAAACTGTAGATAATCAGGTTTAGGGCTGCAGTCAGGAAATTTTTCACGTCAGGAGTCATCCACACGGAACGCATTCTGTACAGGGTGGTGATTGCTGCGAATGGGTGTGGCATATAGTGGGGGGGACTGGAGATGGAGTGACTGGCTCAGTAGGTAGCACTGAGTCAGAAGGTCATGGGTTGAAGACCAACTACAGAGACTTGAGCACAAAAGTCCAGGTTGACATTCCCAGTGCAGCGCTGAGGGAACCCCGCGCTGTCGGAGGGGCAGTGCTGAGGGAGCCCCGCACTGTCGGAGGGGCCGTCTTTCGGATGAGACGTTAAACTGAGGCCCCATCTGTGCTCTCAAGTGGACGTAAAAGATCCCATGGCATTATTTCGGAGAAGAGCAGAGGAGTTATCCCCGGTGTCCTGGGCTAATATTTATCCCTTAATATTAAAACAGATCATTAATGATCACATTACTGTTTGTGTGAGCTTGCTGTGCATAGATTGGCTGCTCTGTTTCATAAGAACAAAATAACATAACATAAGAAATAGGAGCAGGAGTAGGCCATTTGGCCCCTCGAGCCTGCTCCGCCATTCAGCAAGATCATGGCTGGTCTGCTCCCCATAACCCTTTACTCCCTTATCGCTCAAAAATTTGTCTACACCTTAAATATATTCAATGACCCAGCCTCCACAACTCTCTGGGGCAGAGAATTCCACAGATTTACAACCCTCTGAGAGAAGAAATTTCTCTTCATCTCAGTTTTAAATGGATGACTCCTTATTCTGAAACTATGTCCCCAAGTTTTAGTTTCCCCTCTCTGCATACACTTTGTTGAGTCCCCTGCCATGACATAGCTCGGAGTAGAGCGTTTGTTTCGGGAGTCTAGCATTGGGCATGCAGACAATGGCCCGTCCACCGGAGCTTATCGAGCGTGATCAATGCCTTGATGCTGGAGATGTTGGCCTGAGAGAGAGAACGCTGACGTTGGTGTGCCTATCCTGCAGAGCAGGTCTCCAGTCGTCCTGGCTAACCCTTGCCACTGGATAAAGGCCTAGTTCTGTCAAGCCCGTGTGGTGGCTGATGTGCAACGGTTGCCACACATTAAAAAAAAATCCATGCACAGGCATCTTCCACCCTTTCAACTGGAGTTCAGGACTAGAATATCGGGTCCTTCATTGAAACATCTGTGAACTCGTGGAAGTAAGTCATCCTCGTTCGAGGGACTGCCTATGATGATGATATCTTGAATGTTTCAATAAGATCACCTCTCATTCTTCTGAACTCCAATGAATATAGGCCTAACCTACTTAACCTTTCTTCATAAGACAACCCCCTCATCTCCAGAATCAACCTAGTGAACCTCCTCTAAACAGCCTCCAATGTAAGTATACCCTTCCTTAAATATGGAGACCAGAACTGTATGCAGTACTCCAGGTGTGGCCTCACCAATGTCCTATACAGTTGTAGCAGGACTTCTCTGCTTTTATACTCTATCCCCCCTTGCAATAAAGGCCAACATTCCATTTGTCTTCCTGATTACTTGCTGTACCTGCATACTAACTTTTTGTGTGTCATCTACAAGGACCCCCGCCCGGGACTCTCTGTACTGCAGCACTTTGCAATTTTTCTCCATTTAAACTATAATTTGCTTTTCTATTATTTCTGCCAACATTATACTCCATGTGCCAAATTTTTGCCCACTTAGCCTGTCTGTATCCCTTTGCAGATTTTTGTGTGTCCTCCTCATAATTTGCTTTCCCACCCATCTTTGTGTCATCGGCAAACTTGGCTACATTACACTCAGACTCTTCATCCAAGTCATTAATATAGATTGTAATATTTGAGGACCCAGCACTGATCCCTGCAGCACCCCACTAGTTACAGTTTGCCAACCGAAAAATGACCCATTTATCCCGACTCTCTGTTTTCTGTTAGTTCGCCAATCCTCTATCCATGCTAATATATTACCCCCAACCCTGTGAGCTTTTATCTTGTGCAGTAACCTCTTATGTGGCACCTTATTGAATGTGTGGTATCCCTGCACCGTACTACAAACTGACACGAGGCATGTACTGCAGACACAGTCACTACGTGACCTTAACCTTTATTCCCAGGACCGAAGAGTGCTGACCCTGGGTGGGACCTCCCCTTTTATACCTGGAAACCCAGGTGAGGAGTATCTCCCACAGGTTCACCCCCTGTGGTCAGGGTGTGCATTTCTAGGGTATAAATACAGTGTACAGGAGTTGCATGAAGGTTACAATTACATGAAGATTACTGTTGCATGATGGTTACATACATGACATCACCTCCCCCCTTACGTCTTTTTGTGTCAAAGGTTAAGTCTTTCAGGTGATCGAAGTTCTCTCGTGGAGCGCCGCAGTTGTGGTTGAGTCTCGGCATGCGTCTGTCACCTGAGGTGATTCCGGGCTGGCCGCAGGGACTGTGCATGCTGTGGATTGTCCTCGCTGTTCTTCCACTGGCAGTGGTGTGGGTGACATCTCATGCTCTTCTTCAGGTTCCTCCGTGTCCATGCTGAATCTTTTCTTTACTTGGTCCAAGTGTTTGCGGCATATCTGCCCATTGTTTAGTCTGACCACTATGACCCTATTCCCTTCTTTGCCAATTACGGTGCCCTCAAGCCACTTGGGTCCCAAAGCATGGTTAAGAACAAATACCAGGTCATCCATTTCTATACACCTCCCCCTTGAGTTTCGATCATGGAACTCGGTTTGGGACTGGCGCTTGCCCTCAACAACGTCTGCCAAGGCTGGGTGAATGAGGGACAACCGCGTTTTAAGCGTGTGTTTCATGAGGAGTTCCACTGGCGGGACTCCCGTGACCTGTAGGCCAGCAGGAGGCGCGATAGGCGGTACTGAAGGGAGGGTCCTTGGATGCGTAGCATGCCCTGTTATATGACTTGGTCCGCGCGTTCCGCCTGGCCATTGGAAGCCGGCTTGAACGGCACTGTTCGGATGTGTTTGATACCATTGCCCGACAAACTCCTGGAATTCATGGCTGGTGAAACACGGGCCATTGTCTCTGACCAGGATGTCCGGCAAGCCATGGGTCGCGAAAACTGTACGCAGAGTCTCCACGGTGATGGATGTCGTGCACGAGTTTAATATGATACACTCGATCCATTTCGAGTATGCATCGACAACGCTCAGGAACATTTTCCCCATGAACGGGCCCGCATGGTCTACGTGAGTAGTCACAGGCTGAGTGGGGCCTCCCTGGGGGCATTGCCCAGCTGGGCACACGTCGTGCACCTGCGAACCCAGTGTTCCAGGTCTGAGCCAATCCCCGGCCACCATACATGTGACCGGGCAATGGCCTTCATTAACACGATGCCAGGGTACTTGCTGTGGAGTTCCCTGATGAACGCTTCCCTTCCTTTCTGGGGCATGACTACCCGGTTGCCCCATAACAGGTAGTCGGCTTGGATGGAGAGTTCATCCATCCGTCTCTGAAACGGTCTGACCTCCTCAGAGCACACCCTGTGTGCGGGCGCCCAATCCCCAGTCAGGACACATTTCTTTATCATGGACAGGAGGGGGTCTCTGTTGGTCCAGAGTTTGATCTGGCGGGCTGTGATGGGGGAGCCTGCGGTGTCAAAAGCCTCAACGGCCATGACCATCTCAGCGCTTTGCTCCGACGCCCTCTCAGTGGTGGCCAGTGGGAGCCTGCTGAGCGCATCAGCGCAATTTTCGGTGCCTGGCCGGTGCTGTATGGTGTAGTCATACGCAGCCAGCGTGAGAGCCCATCGCTGTATGCGAGCTGACGCATTGGCATTGACAGCCTTGCTGTCGGACAACAGGGATGTTAATGGCTTGTGGTCCGTCTCTAGTTCGAACCGTCTACCGAAAAGGTACTGGTTTTTCACACCATAAACACAAGCAAGTGCTTCCTTTTCGACCATGCCGTATCCACGCTCTGCCTGGCAGAGCGACCTGGAGGCATAAGCCACCGGTTGGAGTCAGCCGTCGTCATTACCCTGCTGCAGCACACACCCAACCCCGTAGGACGATGCATCGCACGTTGAAACCAGTTTTTTTTACAGGGGTCATACAAAGTCAATAGTTTGTTGGAACACAGCAGGTTCCTCGCCTTATTGAAAGCCCATTCTTGACAGTCCCCTGAAAGCCATTCACAACCTGTACGCAGGAGCATGTGTAACGGCTCCAACAATGTGCTTAAGTTCGGCCGAAAGTTCCCGAAATAGTTCAAAAGTCCCAGGAATGATCGCAGCTCCGACGTGTTGCGCCCGGCGGATCGCCTCAGTTTTGGATTCGGTAGGCCGGATCCTGTCTGCGGCAACCCTCCTGCCCAAAAACTCGACCTCTGGGGCCAAAAACGCACACTTGGCATTTTTCAGCCGCAAGCCTACCCGGTCCACTCGGCGTAGCACCTCCTCCAGGTTGTGGAGGTGTTCCTCGGTGTCTCGACCCGTTATTAGGATGTCGTCTTGGAATACGATTGTTCCAGGAATGGATATGAGCAAGCTTTCCATGTTCCGCTGAAAGATAGCTGCCGCCGAACGAATGCCAAACGGACACCTGTTGTAGATAAATAATCCCTTGTGTGTCGTGATGGTGATCGGAAGCTTGGATTCTTCAGCCAGTTCCTGAGTCATGTAGGCCGAAGTGAGGTCCAACTTCGTGAACAGCTTGCCACCTGCCAGCGTGGCAAAAAGGTCCTCCGCTGTCGGGAGCGGGTATTGGTCCTGCAGTGACACTCAGTTGATGGTGGCTTTGTCATCGCCACAAATCCTGACCGAGCCATCTGCTGTAAGGACAGGAACGATGGGACTTGCCCAGTCGTTGAATTCAATGGCCGAAATTATGCCCTCTCTGGCAGCCTGTCCAATTCACTTCCAATTTTCTCACTCATCACATACGGCACTGGTCTGGCGTCTGGAGTGATGCGCATCACTACTTTAGTGCCCTTGAACGTTCCGACATCGGGTTGAAACAGTGACCCGAATTTTTGTAGGACTTGTGAGCATGAACTTTGCTCCACAGGTGAAATGGCGTGCACGTCCCCCCATTTCCTAATTCATCTCGGCTAGCCAACTCCTCCCCAAGAGCGCGGGGCCATTTCCCGGGACGATCCAGAGTGGCAGCCGGTTCTGTGATCCATTATGTGTTACCACCAGGTTTGCACTGCCCAGCACTGGGATGATCACTTTGGTGTACGTCCGTAGCTGCCTGTCAATGCGTTCCAGTTTGGGCCTGCTAGCTCTGTGTGGCCATAGTCTCTCAAATTGTTGGGCGCTCATAAGTGACTGGCTAGCTCCTGCATCCAGCTCCATGTGCACCGGGATGCCATTCAATAAAATATTCATCATCATGGATGGCGTTTTAGTGTATGAGTTCAACGTGAACCCGTTGAACTCCAGCATCCATGGTTTTTCCCCAGGCATCATCCTGCATTGCAGACCCCTCGTCTGGTTCCTCTGTCTCGCAGATTAGTCTCGCCACAGCCTTTTTGCACATCCTGGCCAAGTGTCCACTGATGTTACAAATCCTACAGATATATTGCTGGAACCTGCAGCTTTTCGCAGTGTGTCTACCCCCACACCTTCAGCATGAACTGAGATTGTTGTTAACAAAGGGACTGTTATCAGGCATTCCTCTCTGATTGCCCATTTGGTTGTTTCCAAGCACTCTGATGGTGGGTGTTAATAGAAACATAGAAAATAGGTGCAGTAGTAGGCCATTCGGCCCTTCGAGCCTGCACCACCATTCAATATAATCGTGGCTGATCATTCACCTCAGTACCCCTTTCTCGCTTTCTCTCCATACCCCTTGATCCCTTTAGCCATAAGGGCCAAATTTAACTCCCTCTTGAATATATCCAATGAACTGGCATTAACGACTCTCTGCGGCAGGGAATTCCACAGGTTAACAACCCTCTGAGTGAAGAAGTTTCTCCTCATCTCAGTCCTAAATGGCCTACCACTTATCCTAAGACTATGTCCCCTGGTTCTGGACTTCCCCAACATCGGGAACATTCTTCCCGCATCTAACCTGTCCCGTCCCGTCAGAATCTTATATGTTTCTATGACATCCCCTCTCATCCTTCTAAACTCCAGTGAATAAAGGCCCAGTTGATCCAGTCTCTTCTCATATGACAGTTCAGCCATCCCTGGAATCAGTCTGGTGAACCTTCGCTGCACTCCCTCAATAGCAAGAACGTCCTTCCTCAGATTAGGAGACCAAAACTGAACACTCTATTCCAGGTGAGGCCTCACCAAGGCCCTGTAAAACTGCAGTAAGACCTCCCTGCTCCTATACTCAAATCCCCTAGCTATGCAGGCCAACATGCCATTTGCCGCCTTCACCGCCTGCTGTACCTGCATGCCAACTTTCAATGACTGATGTACCATGACACCCAGGTCTCGCTGCACCTCCCCTTTTCCTAATCTGCCGCCATTCAGATAATATTCTGCCTTCGTGTTTTTGCCACCAAAATGGATAACCTCACATTTATCCACATTATACTGCATCTGCCATGCATTTGCCCACTCACCTAACCTGTCCAAGTCACCCTGCAGCCTCTTAGCATCCTCCTCACAGCTCACACCGCCACCCAGTTTAGTGTCATCTGCAAACTTGGAGATATTACACTCAATTCCTTCATCCAAATCATTAATGTATATTGTAAATAGCTGGGGTCCCAGCACTGAGCCCTGCGGTACTCCACTAGTCACTGCCTCCCATTCCGAAAAGGAGCCTTTTATCCCGACTCTCTGCTTCCTGCCTGCCAACCAGTTCTCTATCCATGCCAGTACATTACCCCCAATACCATGTGCCTTGATCTTGTACACCAATCTCTTATGTGGGACCTTGTCAAAGGCCTTTTGAAAGTCCAAATACACCACATCCACTGGTTCTCCCTTGTCCACTCTACTAGTTACATCCTCTCAAAATTGCAGAAGATTGGTCAAGCATGATTTCCCCTTCATAAATCCACGCTGACTTGGACCGATCCTGTCGCCGCTTTCCAAATGTGCTGCTATTTCATCTTTAATAATTGATTCCAACATTTTCCCCACTACTGATATCAGGCTAACCGGTCTATAATTACCCGTTTTCTCTCTCCCGCCTTTTTTAAAAAGTGGTGTTACATTAGCTACCCTCCAGTCCATAGGAACTGATCCAGAGTCAATAGACTGTTGGAAAATGATCACCAATGCATCCACTATTTCTAGGGCCACCTCCTTAACTATTCTGGGATGCAGACAATGAGGCCCCGGGGATTTATCGGCCTTCAATCCCATCAATTTCCCCAACACAATTTCCTGCCTAATAAGGATATCCTTCAGTTCCTCCTTCTCACTAGACCCTCGGTCCCCTAGTGCATCCGGAAGGTGATTTGTGTCTTCCTTCGTGAAGACCGAACCAAAGTTGTTCCATTGGTCTGCGATTTCTTTGTTCCCCATTATTAATTCACCTGAATCCGACTGCAAGGGGCCTACATTTGTTTTCACTCATCTTTTTCTCTTCACATATCTATAGAAGCTTTTGCAGTCAGTTTTTATGTTCCCGGCAAGCTTCCTCTCGTACTCTATTTCCCCCCTCCTAATTAAACCCTTTGTCCTCCTCTGCTGAATTCTAAATTTCTCCCAGTCCTCAGGTTCGCTACTTTTTCTGGCCAAATTATATGCATCTTCCTTGGTTTTAACACTATCCTTAATTTCCCTTGTTAGCCACGGTTGAGTCATCTTCCCTTTTTTATTTTTACTCCAGACAGGGATGTACAACTGTTGACGTTCTTCCATGTGATCTTTAAATGTTTGCCATTGCCTATCCACTGTCAACCCTTTAAGTATCATTTGCCAGTCTATTCTAGCCAATTCACGTCTCATACCATCGAAGTTACCTTTCCGTAAGTTCAGGACCCAAGTCTCTGAATTAACTGTGTCACTCTCCATCTTAATAAAGAATTCTACCATATTATGGTCACTCTTCCCTAAGGGGCCTCGCACAACAAGATTGCTAATTAGTCTCTTCTCATTGCTCATCACCCAGTCTAGGATGGCCAGCTCTCCAGTCGGTTCCTCGACATATTGGTCAAGAAAACCATCCCTAATACACTCCAGGAAATCCTCCGCTACTGCATTGCTACCAGTTTGGTCAACCCAATCTATATGTAAATTAAAGTCGCCCATGATAACTGCTGTACCTTTATTGCACACATCCCTTATTTCTTGTTTCATGCTTTCCCCAACCTCACTACTACTGTTTGGTGGTCTGTACACAACTCCCACCAGCGTTTTCTGCCCTTTGGTATTCCGCAGCTGCACCCATACTGAATCCAAATCATCTAAGCCAATGTCCTTCCTTACTATTGCATTAATTTCTTCTTTGACCAACAATGCTATCCTGCCTCCTTTTCCTCTCTGTCTATCCTTCCTAAATGTTGAATACCTCTGGATGTTGAGTTCCCAGCCTTGGTCACCCTGGAGCCATGTCTTTGTGATGCCAATTACATCGTATCCATGAACTGCTATCTGCGCAATTAATTCGTCCACCTTATTCCGAATACTCCTTGCATTGAGGCACAGAGCCTTCAGGCTTGTCTTTTTAACACACCTTGCCCCTTTAGAATTTTGCTGTAATGTGGCCCTTTTTGTTTTTTGCCTTGGGATTCTCTGCCTTCCACTTTTACTATTCTCCTTTCTATCTTTTGCCTCCGTCTCCCTTTTATTTCCCTCTGCCTCCCTGCATTGGTTCCCATCCCCCTGCCATATTAGTTTAACTCCTCCCCAACAGCACTAGCAAACACTCCCCCTAGGACATTGGTTCCGGTCCTGCCCATGTGCAGACTGTCCGGTTTGTACTGGTCCCACCTCCCCCAGAACCGGTTCCAATGTTCCAGGAATTTGAATCCCTCCCCTCTGCACCACTCCTCAAGCCACGTATTCATCTGAGCTATCCTGCGATTCCTACTCTGACTAGCACGTGGCACTGGTAGCAATCCTGAGATTGCTACTTTTGAGGTCCTACTTTTTAATTTAGCTCCTAGCTCCCTAAATTCATCTCGTAGGACCTCATCCCGTTTTTTACCTATATTGTTGGTACCTATGTGCACCACGACAACTGGCTGTTCTCCCTCCCTTTTCAGAATGTCCTGCGCCCGCTTCGAGACATCCTTGACCCTTGCACCAGGGAGGCAACATACCATCCTGGAGTCTCGGTTGTGGCCGCAGAAACGCCTATCTATTCCCCTTACAATCGAATCCCCTATCACAAAAGCTCTCCCACTCTTTTTCCTGCCCTCCTGTGCAGCAGAGCCAGCCACGGTGCCATGAACTTGGCTGCTGCTGCCCTCCCCTGATGAGTCATCCCCCTCAACAGTACCCAAAGTGATGTCTCTGTTTTGCAGGGGGATGACCGCGGGGGACCCCTGCACTACCTTCCTTGCACTGCTCTTCCTGCTGGTCACCCATTTACTATCTGGCTGAGTACCCTTTACCTGCAGTGTGACCAACTCGCTAAACGTGCTGTTCACGTCATTCTCAGCATCGTGAATCCTCCAGAGTGAACCCACCCGCAGCTCCAGTGCCGCAATGCGGTCCGTCAGGAATTGGATGCGGACACACTTCCTGCACACGTAGTCGTCAGGGACACCAGAAGCGTCCCTGACTTCCCACATGATACAGGAGGAGTTTAACACGTGTCCGAGCTCTCCTGCCATGACTTAACCCTTAGATACACTTAAATTGGCAACAAAAATGCTAAAGGTTACTTACTGATATAGAAAAGAAAATGAAAACTACTTACCAATCACCAGCCAATCATTTACCCCTTTGGCTGTGACGTCACCTTTCGCTTTCTTTCTACTACTTTATTGCCTTCTCCCTGCAGCTGCACAAGCTAGCCTAGCTTCCTCACCGACGCTGCCCGACTCCTGATCTCGCGGCCTTTTTATAGGCCTCCGACCCCGGACTCTCGCTTCCTCATCGACGCTGCCCGACTCCTGATCTCGTGGCCTTTTTATAGGCCTCTTACCCCGGACTCTCGCCTCCTCACCTAATGGTCCCATCGCGTTGTTCCTCGTGATGGCGTGAATTGCCGATCCCCTTTCCATTGTCCTTGTTACGGGGCCATCCTAGAGTCTGTTGCTGCCTGGGCGGTTTCGAAATGCCCTTGCCTGCCTGTGGGGTCCCTAGCCGCGTTCACAATGTTAACTCCCTGGTCCATCGCCACGTTGGGACCAGGGCTGCGCGAGTAAATGAGCTTGGTCATGAAGGTCTGAGCTATCAGCGCCGCCCCTTCTAAAGTCAAGTCCTTGGCCTCTATGAGCTTCCTGAAAATCCCGGCATGATTAATGCCCTCAATGAAAAAGTCCCTTAACATCTTCCCCCTGCAGGCGTCTGTGAACTTACAGAGACTGGCCCAGCGCCACAGGTCTGCAACGAAGTCCGAGATGTATTGTCCCTCCTGATGTCGGTGAGAGTAGAACCGGTGCTGGGCCATGTGTACGCTACTCGCCAGCTTGAGATGCTCACTGATCAGCTGGCTGAGCTCTTCAAAGGACTTATCCGCTGGCTTTTGGGGTGCGAGCAGGTCTTTCATCAGCGCATACGTCTGTGGTCCGCAGCTGGTCAGTAGATGCGCCCTCCACTTGTCAGCCGCTGTCGCTCCCAGCCAGTCCTTTGTGACAAAGCTCTGCTGGAGTCTTTCCACAAAGTCGTCCCAGTCCTCACCCACACAGTCATGTTCCCCTGTGCTCCCGGTTGCCATCCACGTGGTTCGGTGATTCCCGTTTCTCATTGCCAAATGTGGTGTCCCTGCACCATACTACAAACTCACACGAGGCATGTACTGCAGACACAGTCACTATGTGACCTTAACCTTTATTCCCAGGACCAAGGAGTGCTGACCCTGGGTGTGACCTCCCCTTTCATACCTGGAAACCCAGGTGAGGAGTGTCTTCCACAAGTTCACCCCCTGTGGTCAGGGTGTGCATTTCTCAGGTATAAGTACAGTGCACAGGAGTTGCATGAAGGTTACAGTTACATGAGGATTACTGTTGCATGATGGTTACACATGACAGAATGCCTTCTGGAAATCCAAATACACCACATCCACTGGTTCCCTTTTATCCACCCTGCTTGTTACATCCTCAAAGAACTCCAGCAAATTCGACAAACATGATTTCCCTTTCATAAAACCATGCAACTCTGCTTGATTGAATCATGCTTTTCCAAATGTCCCGCTACTGCTTCTTTAATAATGGACTCCAGCATTTTCCAACGACAGATGTTAGGCTAACTGGTCTATAGTTTGCTGCTTTTTGTCTGCCGATTTTTAAAATAGGGGTGTGTTACATTTGCGGTTTTCCAATCTGCTGGGACCGCCCCAGAATCCAGGGAATTTTGGTAGATTACAACCAATACATCCACTTTCTCTGCAGCCACTTCTCAAGACCCTAGGATGTAAGCCATCAGGTCCAGGGGACTTGTCTGCCTTTAGTCCCATTATTTTACCTAGTACTGCTTCATTAGTGATAGTGATTGTATTAAGTTCCTCCCTACCCATAGCCCCTTGATTATCCACTATTGGGTCCCTTCATTAAGGTTTCTCTTCATTATAACAGTGGCTGCATTTCAAAAGTACTTCATTGGTTGTAAAGTGCTTTGGGACATCCTCATAGAATGATAGAAATTTACAGCACAGAAGGGGACCATTTCGGCCCATCGTGTCCGCGCGGCCTACCAAGAGCTATCCAGCCTAATCCCACTTTCCAGTTCTTGGTCCGTAACCCTGCAGGTTATGGCACTTCAGGTGCACATCCAAGTATTTTTTAAATGTGAGGGTTTCTGCCTCTACCACCCTTGCAGGCAGTGAGTTCCAGACCCCCACTACCCTCTGGCTGAAGAAATTTCCCCTCAAATCCTCTCTAAACCTCCCCCCATTTATTTTAAATCTCCTAGTTGTGACGACTCTGCCAAGGGAAACAGGTCCTTTCCTATCCACTCTAACCAGGCCCCTCATAATTTTATACACCTCAATCAGGTCTCCCGTCAACCTCCTCTGTTCCAAAGAAAACAAACCCAGCATCTCCAATCTTTCCTCATAACCAAAATTCTCCAATCCAGGCAACATTCTTGTAAATCTCCTCTGCACCCTTTCCAGTGCCGACCAGAACTGCACACAGTATTCCAGCTGCGGCCTAACCAGTGTTTTATACCGTTCAAATGACAAGTATTCCATGTGCTTTCTTAACCAACTTATCTAACCTACCTGGCCTACTACCTTCAGGGATCTGTGGACCTGCACTCCAAGGTCCCTTTGTCCCTCCACACTTTTCAGTGTTGTACCATTTAATGTGTCTTCTCTTGCCTTGTTAGTCCTCTCCAAATGCATGACCTCACACTTATCCGGATTGAATTCCATTTGTCAATGTTCTGCCCACCTGACCAGTACATCGCTATCTTCCTGCAATCTGCAGCTTTCTTCTTCATTATCAACCACGCAGCCTATTTTAGTGTTATCTGCAAACTTCTTTATCATACCCCCAATATTCAAGTCGAAGTCATTGATATATACAGATGCAGAGTCAAGAATCCGGAACCCTTGGGACCAAGGCCGTTCTGGATTCCGTGCATTTCCGGACTTTCGATCGTCTTTCTGACGTCACAAATCCGGAAACACCCGAGCCCAGGTTCTGGCATTTCTGGATTTCGGAAGTTGGGGGAGGGTGTGGGGAGGGGGGGGTGGGGGTGCGGTTGGGGTCCCTGTGGAGGAGCTGTTCGGGCTGGCTGGCCCCGTCGCGGAGGTGGTGTTCGGGCGGGCTGGCGTTGAGGCCCCGAAGGTAAGGGCAGTGGAGGCGAGGCCCAGGTCGGTGGTTCGGATTCCGGAACATTTTACAGATTCCGGACAACTTGGAAGGAGGCTATTTCGGCCCATTGTGTCCGCGCCGGCCAACTAAGAGCTTTCCAGCCTAATCCCACTTTCCAGCTCTTGGTCCATAGTCCTGTAGGTTACGGCACTTTAAGTGAACATCCAAGTATCTTTTAAATGTGGTGAGGGTTTCTGCCTCTACCACCCTTTCAGGCAGTGAGTTCCAGACTCCCACCACCCTCTGGTTGAGTATAGGCTCAACCTATCTTAATAAGTCAACCCCGTAATCAACCTAGTGAACCTTCTCTCAACAGCCTCCAATGCAAGTATATCCTTCCTTAAATACGGAGACCAAAACTGTACGCCATACTCTAGATGTGGTCTCGCCAATACCCTGTACAGTTGTTGCAGGACTTCTCTGCTTTTATACTCTATCCCCCTTTCAATAAAGGCCAACATTCCATTTGCCTTCCTGATTACTTGCTGTACCTGCATACTAACGTTTTGTGTGTCACGCACAAGGAACCCCAGGTCCCTGTGTACTGCAGCACTTTGCATTATTAACATACGTTTCTTACAAGCCTGCATTATCTCTTGAGTTATACTCCATCTAACGGTGTAGCCACTGCTACACTGTTGGACAATGCCCACCAGCGACTTTTTCTCATTATTCCTTATCTCCACCCAAACTGATTCAACATCTTGATCCTCTAAGCCAAAATCGTTTCTCACTAACTCACTAATCTCATCCTTTATTAGCAGAGCTTCCCCACCTCCTTTTCCTTTATGTCTGAACTTCCCAATTGTCAAATACCCCTGAATATTTCGTTCCCAGCCTTGGTCACCTTGCAACCACGTCTCTAATGGCTATCAGATCATACCCATTTATATCTATTTGTGCCATCAACACATCTATCTTGTTACGCATGCTGCGTGCATTCAGATAAAGAGCTTTTAATTTTGTCTTTTTACCATTTTCCCTGCTTTGACCCCACTTTCTGATACCCTCTTATGTTTCTACATTCTGCTCCTTCCTGTCACACTCTGGTTATCATTTCCCCCATCGCTACCCTGCTCTATTGCCTTCTCCTTTCTCTTTGACTTTTTACATTTTCGCTCACCTGAACCCTCCTGTTATTTAGTTTAAAGCCCTCTCTACAGCCCTAGTTATACTATTCGCCAGGACTCTAGTCCCAGCACGGTTTAAGTGGAGCCCGTCCCAACGGAACAGCTCCCTCTTTCTGCAGTTCTGGTGCTAGTGTCCCAGGAATCGAAACCCATTACCCTCACACTAGTCTTTGAGCCACGTATTCATTTATCATATCATATTTACCTTATGCAAATTTGCTTGTCAGTAGTAATCCAGAGATTATTACCTTTGTGGTTCTTTTTAATTTAGCCCCTAACTGGTCATAATCCCTCAGCAAGTACCTCTTTGTTTGTTCTATCTTTGTCATTGGTACATACGTGGACCACGACAACTGGATCTTCCTCCTCCCACTCCAAGGCCCCACTCTTTCTCTAGTTATCCTCTTGCTTTTAATGTATTTATAAAACATCTTTGGGTTTCCTCTGATTTTACTTGCCAACATTCTTTCATGCTCTCTCTTTGCTTTCCTGATATCTTTTTTAATTGCACCCCTGCACTACTTATACTCCTCTAGAGTTTCTGCAGTATTAAGTTCTCGGAATTGGTCATAAGCTTCCCTTTTTTTCTTTATCTTACACTGTATGTCCATTGACATCCAGGGGGCTCCAGATTTGTTACCTCCACTCTTTTTTTTTTTAAGACAACATACTTGCTTGCTCTGTACCCTCAGGATCTCCTCCTTGAATGCCTCCCACTGCTCTGACACTGATAGACCATCAAGTAGCCATTTCCAGTCCACTTTGGCCAAATTCCATCTCAGCTCAGCAAAATTGGCTTTACCCCAATTGAGAACTTTTTTTTCCTGGTCCACCTTTGTCCTTTTCCATAACTACCCTAAATCTTACCGAATTATGATTACTAGCACCAAAATGCTCTCCCACTGATACCCCTTCCACCTGCCCCTCTTCATTCCCCAAAACCAAGTCCAGAATCACCCCCTCCCTTGGGCTTGTTACATACTGGCTAAAGAAGTTCTCCTGAATGCATTTTAGGAATTCCGCACCCTCTGTACCATTCACACTTTTTTTTCCCCAGTTAATATTCGGAGAGTTGAAATCTCCCACTTTTGCAGCTCTATAGTTTTGCACTTTGCAGCAATTTGCCCACATATTTGTTCTTCTATCTCCCTCTGACTGGGGATCTATAGTACACTCCCAGCTGTGTGATCGCCCCTTTTCTGTTCTTCAATTCAACCCTCGTTTGATGACCCCTCTAACATATCATCCCTTCTCACAGCTGTAATTGTTTCTTTAATTAATACTGCGACCCCCCCCTCCTTTTTTACCCCCTCTCTCTCCCGTCTGAAAACCCTGTAACCAGGAATGTTGAGCTGCCATTCCTGCCCTTCTTTCAGCCATGTCTCAGTAATGGGTATAATATCATATTCCCACGTGCCTATCTGTGCTCTCAGCTCATCTGCCTTATTCCCTAGACTCCTTGCATTAAAGTATAAACTATTTAGTGGTGCCAAATTCCCTCATTGTCTATTTTCCAGCCCTTGTTTCCTCTGCCTTCCAAATTCACTTTCTACTTTTCTGCTGCCCAATTCCAGCTTTGCTTGTCTTTCCCACTGGGTTAGCTTGGATGATGTGGAATCTATATGGGTAGAGCTGCAGAACACCAAAGGGCAAAAAATGTTAGTGGGAGTTGTGTACAGACCACCAAACAGTAGTAGTGATGTTGGGGAGGGCATCAAACAGGAAATTAGGGGTGCATGCAATAAAGGTGCAGCAGTTATAATGGGTGACTTCAATATGCACATAGATTGGGCTAACCAAACTGGAAGTAATACAGTGGAGGAGGATTTCCTGGAGTGCATAAGGGATGGTTTTCTAGACCAATATGTCGAGGAACCAACTAGGGGGGAGGCCATCTTAGACTGGGTGTTGTGTAATGAGAGAGGACTAATTAGCAATCTCATTGTGCGAGGCCCCTTGGGGAAGAGTGACCATAATATGGTGGAATTCTGCATTAGGATGGAGAATGAAACAGTTAATTCAGAGACCATGGTCCAGAACTTAAAGAAGGCTAACTTTGAAGGTATGAGGCGTGAATTGGCTAGGATAGATTGGCGAATGATACTTAAGGGGTTGACTGTGGATGGGCAATGGCAGACATTTAGAGACCGCATGGATGAACTACAATATATTGTACATTCCTGTCTGGCGAAAAAATAAAAAAGGGAAGGTGGCTCTACCGTGGCTATCAAGGGAAATCCAGGATAGTATTAAAGCCAAGGAAGTGGCATACAAATTGGCCAGAAATAGCAGCGAACCCGGGGACTGGGAGAAATATAGAACTCAGCAGAGAAGGACAAAGGATTTGATTAGGGCAGGGAAAATGGAGTACGAGAAGAAGCTTGCAGGGAACATTAAGACGGATTGCAAAAGTTTCTATAGATATGTAAAGAGAAAAAGGTTAGTAAAGACAAACGTAGGTCCCCTGCAGTCAGAATCAGGGGAAGTCATAACGGGGAACAAAGAAATGGCAGACCAATTGAACAAGTACTTTGGTTCGGTATTCACTGAGGAGGACACAAACAACCTTCCGGTTATAAAAGGGGTCAGAGGGTCTAGTAAGGAGGAGAAACTGAGGGAAATCCTTATTAGTTGGGAAATTGTGTTGGGGAAATTGATGGGATTGAAGGCCGATAAATCCCCAGGGCCTGATGGACTGCATCCCAGAGTACTTAAGGAGGTGGCCTTGGAAATAGCGGATGCATTGACAGTCATTTTCCAACATTCCATTGACTCTGGATCAGTTCCTATAGAGTGGAGGGTAGCCAATGTAACCCCATTTTTTAAAAAAGGAGGGAGAGAGAAAACAGGGAATTATAGACCGGTCAGCCTGACATCGGTAGTGGGTAAAATGATGGAATCAATTATTAAGGATGTCATAGCAGTGCATTTGGAAAGAGGTGACATGATAGGTCCAAGTCTGCATGGATTTGTGAAAGGGAAATCATGCTTGACAAATCTTCTGGAATTTTTTGAGGATGTTTCCAGTAGAGTGGACAAGGGAGAACCAGTTGATGTGGTATATTTGGACTTTCAGAAGGCTTTCGACAAGGTCCCACACAAGAGATTAATGTGCAAAGTTTAAAGCACGTGGGATCGGGGGTAGTGTGCTGACATGGATTGAGAACTGGTTGTCAGACAGGAAGCAAAGAGTAGGAGTAAATGGGGACTTTTCAGAATGGCAGGCAGTGACTAGTGGGGTACCGCAAGGTTCTGTGCTGGGGCCCCAGCTGTTTACATTGTACATTAATGATTTAGACGAGGGGATTAAATGTAGTATCTCCAAATTTGCGGATGACACTAAGTTGGGTGGCAGTGTGAGCTGCGAGGAGGATGCTATGAGGCTGCAGAGTGACTTGGATAGGTTAGGTAAGTGGGCAAATGCATGGCAGATGACGTATAATGTGGATAAATGTGAGGTTATCCACTTTGGTGGTAAAAACAGAGAGACAGACTATTATCTGAATGGTGACAGATTAGGAAAAGGGGAGGTGCAACGAGACCTGGGTGTCATGGTACACCAGTCATTGAAGGTTGCCATGCAGGTACAGCAGGCGGTTAAGAAAGCAAGTGGCATGTTGGCCTTCATAGCGTGAAGATTTGAGTACAGGGGCAGGGAGGTGTTGCTACAGTTGTACAGGGCCTTGGTGAGGCCACACCTGGAGTATTGTGTACAGTTTTGGTCTCCTAACTTGAGGAAGGACATTCTTGCTATTGAGGGAGTGCAGAGAAGGTTCACCAGACTGATTCCCGGGATGGCGGGACTGACCTATCAAGAAAGACTGGATCAACTGGGCTTGTATTCACTGGAGTTCAGAAGAATGAGAGGGGACCTCATAGAAATGTTTAAAATTCTGATGGGTTTAGACAGGTTAGATGCAGGAAGAATGTTCCCAATGTTGGGGAAGTCCAGAACCAGGGGTCACAATCTAAGGATAAGGGGTAAGCCATTTAGGACTGAGATGAGAAACTTCTTCACCCAGAGAGTGGTGAACCTGTGGAATTCTCTACCACAGAAAGTTGTTGAGGCCAATTCACTAAATATATTCAAAAAGGAGTTAGATGAAGTCCTTACTACTAGGGGGATCAAGGGGTATGGCGAGAAAGCAGGAATGGGGACTGAAGTTGCATGTTCAGCCATGAACTCATTGAATGGCGGTGCAGGCTAGAAGGGCCGAATGGCCTACTCCTGCACCTATTTTCTATGTTTCTATGTCTATGAATCTATTTTCTGGTTCCCATCCCCCTGCCTGAAGTCATGAAAGCCGGTATAGAAATGCAAGTTCTTTGTTTCTTGTTAGATGGATGAGCAATGATTTATTGAATATCTTTCTCAGTGCAGGCATGAAAGGTTGAATTGCCTCCTCCTGTGCTAAAATCTCTTGCCTATATTTACCTTCGATTTCATAACTGACATATTGTGGCAAGTCCTGGGGTTTTAAAGTACCAGAAGCAGCACCCTCTCCTGGGAATAATTCTGACCTCTGTGTTGGTCAGTGGCAACTGGAGACGATGGGACAGTTTATGGCCAGCTTGACTTGGAAAATGCAGAATGATGCATTTAAGGGGAAGCTAGATAAATGCACGAGGGAGAAAGTGGTGGAAGGTGATGTTGGTCGGTTGAGACAAAGTTGGGTGGGAGGAGGCTCATGTGGAAAGCCCAACTTGGACCTGTTGGGCCGAATGGCCTGTTTCTGTGCTGTAATCATCATCATAGGCAGTCCCTTGGAATCGAGGGAGACTTGCTTCCACTCCTGAAGTGAGTTCTTTGGTGGCTGAACAGTCCAATACGAGAGTCACAGATGGGACAGATAGTCATTGATGGAAGCGGAGGGTGTGACAGGTTTGCCGCATGCTCCTTCCGCTGCCTGCGCTTGATTTCTGCACGCTCTCACCGTTGAGACTCGAGGTGCTCAGCGCCCTCCCGGATGCACTTCCTCCACTTAGGACAGTCTTTGGCCAGGGGCTCCCAGGTGTCGGGGGGGATGTCGCACTTTATCAGGGAGGCTTTGAGGGTGTCCTTGAAACGTTTCCGCTGCCCACCTTTGGCTCGTTTGCCAACTCTATGCAAGAATGCCTCTCTTTGGTGGGAGGGAGAAGACGGTCATTTTTTAAATGTCTTTGCGATGGTTGTTTCCTGCACTTCAGGAGCATTTCATCTTCAGCTCGTTTCCATTTAGTTGCTGTTCTGTTAAGCCTGGCCTGAGATTTTTTTTATTATCTCGCACTGGAACCACTTCATGTGTTGATGTGCTAAAGGACCAGACAATGGCTCCTCAGTTGTGGTTAAAAGCTTAAATGAAATGTTTTTTTTTGAATTTGAGTCAGAAGTCATGGGCAGAACCACAAACATCTCCGTAACGTGTAGAGCGAGAATGCACTATCGAGGCTCAGGCCTTCCCTAGTCACCTTCCTTAACAAATACACTCAAGTGCTTCAATAAAAAATAAATGATGCACAATGATTTTTTTGCCTCTTGTGTCATCGTCAACAACTCTTAACTCTCTTATCAAGCTCACTGTATCTGGAGGGGACTCTACTAACATTTCTTGGTACTTGACAGAAAAACAAAAGAACATAACATAAGAATTAGGAGCAGGAGTGGGCCACTAGGCCCCTCGAGCCTGCTCCACCATTCAATGAGATCACGGCTGATCTACATCAGCTCCACTTTCTCGCCCTATCACCATCTTCCTTGATTGCCTTCATATCCAAGAATCTATCGATCTCAGTCATGGAATATACTCAATGGAATATACCGAGCATCCCCAGTCCTCTGGGGTAGGGAATTCCAAAGATAGGTGACCTCGCTGGATTCTGGCCCCTCGCCCCCTGCTCACTGTGGGTCTGAACCTAGATTCCATATTTACCATTCACCAGTTTGAACCTTAAATATTGTGTACAGTTTTGGTCTCCTAATCTGAGGAAGGACGTTCTTGCTATTGAGGGAGTGCACCGAAGGTTCACCAGACTGATTCCCAGGATGGCAGGACTGACATATGAAGAAAGACTGGATCGACTAGGATTATATTCACTGGAATTTAGAAGAATGAGAGGGGACCTCATAGAAACATATAAAATTCTGATGGGACTGGACAGGTTAGATTCATGAAGAATGTTCCCGATGTTGGGAAAGTCCAGAACCAGGGCTCACAGTCTAAGGATAAGGGGTAAGCCATTTAGGACCGAGATGAGGAGAAACTTCTTCACTCAGAGAATTGTGAACCTGTGGAATTCTCTACCACAGAAAGTTGTTGAGGCCAGTTCGTTAGATATATTCAAAAGGGAGTTAGATGTGGTGCTTATGGCTCAAGGGGTATGGAGAGAAAGCAGGAATGGGGTAATGAAGTTGCATGATCATATTGAATGGTGGTGCGGGCTTGAAGGGCCAGATGGCCTACTCCTGCACCTATTTTCTATGTTTCTATGTCCTACTATTAAGGTTTAATTTAAGTACTGCTCCAGATTTATGCCATTTATTATCTTGTATGCCTATATAAGGTTGCGTCCTTTCATTGCTGAAAAATTCTAAATTTTCCAGTCTTTCCTCATAATTCAGCCCCTCTGACGCTAGAGATTAATCTCTCGGTACGTCTCTAAAATCTTCAGAGTTTAAATACCTCCCATGTGTTTTGGTGAACAGGCCGGGGCTCTTCTCTAGAAAAGGGAAGGCTGAGGGGTAACCTGATAGAGGTCTTTAAAATTATGAAGCGGTTCGATAGGGTAAAGATAGAGAAGATGTTTCCACTTGTGTGGGATTCCAAAACTAGATGCCGTAAATATAACACAGAAACTTTCTACAGCACAGAAGGAGGCCATTTTGGCTCATCGTGTCTGCGCCAGCTGACAACAAGCCACATGGCCCTTGGTCAGCAGCCCTGAAGATTACATATAAACCTATGAACAATGATGGAGTGGTAAAGAGCACCCAGTCCTCCCCACACAACAGCGACACCCCTTACACTGAAACATTTCTACACTTCACCTCAACCCAAGCCATGCGAACTCCTGGGAATTCAGGAGAAACTTCTTTACACAGAGTGGTGAGAATGTGAAACTCACTCCCACAGGGAGTAATTGAGGCGAACGACATAGATGTATTTAAAGGGTAGATAGATAAGTACATGAGGGAGAAAGGAATAGATGGATATGCTAATAGGGTTCGAAGAGGGCTGGGAGGAGGCTCGTGTGGAGCATAAATGCCGATGTGGACCTTGTGGGCCAAATGGCCTATTTCTGTGCTGTAAATTCTGTGGCATTTTATGATGGATGTCGTCTGATTAGAATACAGTTTTGTGTTCTCCTGTTTTGCTGCATAGCCCAGCATCTGATTGTTGATTGCTGTAAGTGGACATTGGAGCTGAGTGGTACTGTGCAGCCTTTCCTTGTGCCTATGCTTTCTGCTTTCACACTATCTCCACCTTAAATATATTCAATGACCCAGTCTCCACAGCTCTCTGGGGCAGAGAATTCCATAGATTTACAACCCTCAGAGAAGAAATGTCTCCTCATCTCAGTTTTAAATGGTTGACCCTTTATTCTAAGACCATGCCCCCTAGTTCTAGATTCCCCTACGAGGGGGAACATCTTTTCTGTATCCACCTTGTCGAGCCCCCTCATATCTTATACGTTTCAATAAGATCACCTCTCATTCTTCTAAACTCTGAGTATAGGCCCAACCTACTCAACCTTTCTTCATAAGTCAACCCCTTCATCTCAGGAATCAATCTCGTGAACCTTCTCTGAACTGCCTCCAATGAAAGTATATCCCTCCTTAAATATGGAGACCAAAACTCTAAGGTGTGCCCTCACCAATACCCTGTACAGTTGTAGCAGGACTTCTCTGCTTTTATACTCCATCCCCCCTTGCAATAAAGGCCAACATTCCATTTGCCTTCCTGATTACTTGCTATACCTGCATACTAACTTTTTGCATTTCATGCACAAGAACCCCAAGTCCCTCTGTACTGCAGCACTTTACAATTTCTCTCCATTTAAATAATCTGCTTTATTATTTTTCCTGACAAAATGGATAACCTCACATTTCCCCACATAATACTCCATCTGCCAAATTTTTGCCCACTCACCTGTCTGTATCCCTTTGCAAATTTTTTATGTCCTCTTCACAACTTGCTTTCCCACCCATCTTTGTATCATCAGCAAACTTGGCTACATTACACAGTCTATACAGGTAAGGGTACTTCATGTGTATATTTACTTAACAAACATTTGCCACCATTCAGTAACCAAGCAAGTAAACGCTCACAACGATCAAAAAACACTTGTACACGATGCTTTTCGTCATACAATGTTAACATGAAATGCATAGAAAGGTTATAGTACCAGTGCAGGCTCAACAACAAATTGCATTTCTATAGCACCTTTAATGTAGTCCCAATACGTTCCACAGGAGTTATGTCTTGGATAAGGAGTCAGACTAGATACTGCAAGCTCAAAGTAAGTGTGACTGTAGTCCTTTATTACAGATCTCAGAGTGCCTCTCCAGCCTGTGAGGCCTCCTTATATACAGGTGCTCCCAAGGAATTGTGGGATCCCTTGGGACTCCAGGGGATAAGCATGGGATCCCTTGGGACTCCAGGTGGTTAGACATGGTCATTACAGGTTGTTATACATCACAGGAGTGTTCTCAGACAAAATTTGACACCGAGCCAAATGAGATATTAGGACAAGTGACCAAAAGCTTGGTCAAAGAGGTAGGTTTTAAGGAGCGTCTTAAAGGAGGTGAGAGACGTAGAGAGGATTATGGAGGGAATTCCAGAGCTTAGGGCCCTGGCAGCTGAAGGTACGGCCATCAATGGTGGAGCGAAGGAAATCAGGGATGTGCAAGAGGCCAAAATTGGAGGAGCGCAGAGATCTCTGAGGGTAGTAGGGCTGGAGGAGATTGCAGCGAGAGGGAGGGGCGAGACCATGGAGGAATTTGAACACAAGGATGAGGATTTTAAATTTGAGGTGTTGCCAGACCGGGAGCCAACACAGGTCAGCGAGCACAGGGCTGGTGGGTGAGTGGGACTTGGTGCAAGTTAGGATACAGGCAGCAGAGTTTTGGATGAGCTCAAGTTTATGGAGGTTGGAAGATGGTGTCTGTTACAAACCAGATATACAGTTAGCCACTTTTGGCTTCCCAATTAGCCACATGTGGCTCATGGCTAATGTATTGGACAGCACTGGTAATGAAACTGTTCTCCAGGTTTATGGTTGTGGCCAGAAGACTCTGGGCTAAGTTGTCAATTTATGGTGTCTGGGAGAGGCGATTTGCAGATTGCCTTATACCAGAATTTTGAAAGCATAAAATGCAGGATCAAAGGCCTCTGTTAGCCAATCACTTGCAGTGCGCTCAAGGGCTATTGATCTTACATAAGATTTTTTAAAAAGGACTTGCGGAATGTCAGGCAAGCAAATGTTTTGTGGGTTTTATGATTTAAAGTTTTGGATAAACTAGCTGAAGTATCAAAAGTAATTGGAATTTTCACACTAAAATGCTTTTTCTCTAGAGTTTCGATTTTGAAAGAAAGGAAAATTATAATGTAGAAATACCATTGTTCTGAAATAAATTTTCACAGAACAGAAAATATTCCAAAAACTCACTTGGACTGAATCGAAACTAATCTCTTAAGGCTGGCTGTTAAATCAATGACCCCTGAATCCATTTTCGACGGTTATGTTCAGTTTTCGTGAGTCTAATGTTCTACCATTCAATGAGGTCATGTCTGATCTGTATTCCAACTCCATTGAACTGCCTTGGCTCCATTTCCCTTAATACCCTCACCGAGCAAAAATCTCGTGATCTCCGATTTAAAATTATTCATTGAGCTAGCCTGTTATGTGAGAGAGTTCCACACGCGACCACTTTTTGCGTGTAGTGTTTCCTAACTTCCCTCCTGAATGGTCTGGCTCTGAATTTCAGGTTATGGTCCCTTGTCCTCGACTCCTCCACCAGCAGAAAAAGTTTCTCTCCAACTACCCTGTTAATTCCTTTCAAAATCCTAAGAGCTGTGGTCAAATCACCCCTTAATCTATATTCAAGGAAATTTCTGGTTCATGTATTCTCACCTCATAATCTGACCCTTGGAGCCCAGTAACATTCCGGGGAATCTGTGCTGCAGTCCCTCCAATGCCAGTATATGCTTTCTAAGGTGCAGTGCCAGAACTGTACGCAGTACTCCAGATGTGGTCTAACCAAGGCTTTGTATAGCTGTGGCAAAGCTTCTTCCCCTTTATATTCCAGCCCTGTAGTTGCAAAGGCTAACCATTCCATGTTATTTTTTGTATCTGACCACTACATTTTAGTAATCTGTGTACATGGGCGCTTCAATCTCTTCGGACCTCCACTGTTCCTAGCTTTACACTAATGAAAAAATACTCCGATCTACCCATTTGTAGTCCAAAATAGATGGCCTCACACTTGCCTGTGTTGAAATCCACCTGCCACAGTTTTGCCCTCTGGTGGCTTTAGATTGGCTTGTCAATATTTAACTGTTCTAATGACTCCTCAGGTTCGCCCTGCTCAGGTACTGTTCCCCCCCTCCCTCAAATCTGCCATCATCATCCCCCTCCTCAAAAAAAAAACCCTTAATCCCTCCATCCTTGCAAACTACCATCCCATCTCCAACTTCCCTTTCCTCTCCAAAATCATTGAATGTGTTGTCGCCTCCCAAATCCGTGCCCACCTTTTCCGCAATGAATCCCCCCCCCAATCTGGTTTCCGCGTCTGCCACAGTACTGTAACGGCTCTCATCGAACTCACAAATGACATCCTTTGTGAGTGTGATAAAGGTAAACTATCCCTCCTCGTCCTTCTCGACCTGCCTGCAGCCTTTGACACCGTTGAGCACTCTATCCTGCTCCAACACCTCTCCACCATCGTCCAGCTGGGTTGGGACTGCACTCGCCTGGTTCCATTGTCTATCTAATCGTAGCCAGAGAATCTCCTGCAACGGCTTCTCTTCCCACTCCCGCATCGTTACCTCTGGTGTCCCCCAAGAATCTGTCCTTGGCCCCCTCCTATTTCTCATCTACATGTTGCCCCTTGGTGACATCATCCAAAAACACAGCGTCAGTTTCCTCATGTACGCTGATGACACCCAGCTCTACCTCTCCACCACTTCTCTCGACCCCTCCACGGTCTCTAAATTGTCAGACTGCTTGTCCGACATCCAGTACTGGATGAGCAGACATTTTCTCCAG
Source organism: Pristiophorus japonicus (assembly GCF_044704955.1). NCBI lineage: Eukaryota > Metazoa > Chordata > Chondrichthyes > Pristiophoridae > Pristiophorus > Pristiophorus japonicus. Next base: position 20,236,324 of record NC_091987.1, on the reverse strand, counting down.
TTAAATATTGGAGAGACCAAAGCCATTGTTTTTGGTCTCCATCACAAACTCCATTCCCTAGACACTGACTCAATCCCTCTCCCCAACTCCTGTCTGAGGCTGAACCACGGTGTTCACAACCTTGGTGTCAGATTTGACCCTGAAATGAGGTTTGACCACACATCCGCAGCATAACTAAGACCGCCTATTTCCACCTCCGTAACATTGCCTGTCTCCGCCTTTGCCTCAGCTCATCCACTGCTGAAACCCTCATCCATGCCTTTGTTACCTCTAGATTGGACTATTCCAACGCCCTCCTGGCTGGTGTCCCACATATTACCCTACATAAACTTGAGGTCATCCAAAACTCGGCTGCCCGTGACCTTACTAGCATCAAGTCCCGTTCACCCATCACCCCTGTGCTCGCTGACCTACATTGGCTCCCAGTTAAGCAACACCTCGATTTCAAGATTCTCATCCTTATTTTCAAATCCCTCCATGGCCTCGCCCTCCCTATCTCTAATCTCCTCCAGCCCCACAACACCCTGAGATATCTGCGCTCCTCTAATTCTGGCCTCTTGAGCATCTCTCATTATAATCACTCCACCATTGTTGGCCGTGCCTTTTGTTGCCTAAGCCCTAAACTCTGGAATTTCTTGCCTAAACCTCTCTGCCTCTCTACCTCTTCCTTCAAGGCGCTCCTTAAAACCTACCTCTTTGACCAAGCTTTTGGTCATGTGTGCTAATTTCTACTTATGCGGCTTAGTGTTAAATTTTTTATCTCGTAACATTCCTGTGAAGCGCCTTGGGATGTTTCACTACGTTAAAGGCGCTATATAAATACAAGTTTGTTGTTGTTGTTGATAGAACTTCACAGTGGAACCAACTTTTTATAATTCTGTTGACCAGTTAGGAGAACGGTAGCATTGTGGTTATGTTGCTGGAGGAACCCAGAGCCCTGGGCTAATGATCCGGAGACATGAGTTCAAATCCCACAATGGCTGCTGGGGAATTTAAATTCAGTTAATAAATAAATCTGGAATTAAAAGCCCGTGTCAGTAATGGTGACCATGTAAAAACCCATTTGATTCCCTATTGTCCTTTAGGGAAGGAAATCTGCCGTCCTTACCTGGTCTGGGCCTATATGTGACTCCAGATCCACAGCAATGTGATTGACTCTTAACTGCCCTCTGAAATGGCCCAGCGAGACACTCAGTAAGGGGCAATTGGGGATGGGGATGAAATGCTGGCCTTCCCTACGGCGGCCACATCTATTGGAGCTTTCAAGATTTAGAGCGATGTCTTTTTGTTGGGTAAGGATATCGAGGGACATGGATCAAAGGCAGGCCAATGGATTTGTGATACAGATCAGCCATGAGCCAATTGAATGGCGGATCAGACGTTAATCGGGCTGAATGGACTACTCCTGTTCTTATGTTCTTTATACAGGTACAGCGTCGAGAATCCGGGACTGAGGCTGTTCCAGATTCTGGGCTTTTCCGGACTTTCGATCGTCTTTCTGACGTCAGGAATACGGAAACACCCAAACCCAGGTTTGGGTATTCCTGGATTTCAGAACATCAAAGGGGCGGGGGGGGGGGGGAGCCGTCTGGGTGGGGCGATGAGGAGGCTCCGAGGTAAGGACAGCAGCAGCACGAGGGGCGGTAAGGCAGGGTCGGCGGGTCCGGATTCCAGAA